>NC_140002.1:16802626-17083937 GCF_964263955.1 Coregonus lavaretus
CTTTGGTTCATTTCCCCTAAAGCTCTTTCTCTCTCTCTTTGGTTCATGCCCCCTACAGCTCTCTCTCTCTTTGGTTCATGCCACCTACAGCTCTCTCTCTCTCTCTCTCTCTTTGGTTCATGCCCCTGCAACTCTCTCTCTCTCTCTCTCTTTGGTTCATTCCCCCTACAGCTCTCTCTCTATCTTTGGTTCATATTCCCCTTCAGCTCTTTCTCTCTCTATTGTTCATGCCCCCTACAGCTCTTTCTTTCTCTCTCTCTTTGGTTCATGCCCCCTACAGAACTCTCTCTCTCTATTTGGTTCATGATCCCTACAGCACTATCTCTCTCTCTTTGGTTCATGCCCCATTCAGCTCTCTCTCTCTCTCTTTGGATCATGCCACCTACAGCACCCTCTCTCTCTCTTTGGTTCATGCCCTATATAGCTCTCTCTCCCTCTTTGGTTCATGCCCCTTACAACTCTCTCTCTCTCTTTGGTTCATGCCCACTACAGCTCTCTCTCTCGTTGATTCATGCCCTCTACAGCTCTCTCTCTTTCTCTTTGGTTCATGTCCCCGAGAGCACTCTCTCTCTCTTTGGTTCATGCCCCCTACAGCTCTCTCTCTCTCTCTCTTTGGTTTGTTCCCCTTACATCTCTCTCTCTCTCTTTGGTTCATGCCCACTACAGCTCTCTCTCTCTCACTTTCGTTCGTGCTCCCTACTGCTCATTCTCTCTCTTTGGTTCATTTCCCCTATAGCACTCTCCCTCTCTCTCTTTGGTTCATGCCCTCTGCAGCTCTCTCTCTCTCTCTCTCTTTTGTTCATGCCCCCTACAGCACTCTCTCTCTCTCTCTTTGGTTCATGCCCCCTACAGCACTCTTTCTCTTTGGTTAATGCCCCCTACAGCTATCTCTCTCTCTTTGGTTCATGCCCCCTACAGCACACTCTCTCTCTCTATGGTTCATGCCACCTACAGCTCTATCTCTCTCTCTTTGGTTCATTTCCCCTACATCTCTCTCTCTCTCTCTTTGGTTCATGCCACCTACAGCTACTCTCTCTCTTTGGTTCATGCCCCCTACAGCACTCTCCCTCACTTTGTTTCATGCCCCCTACAGCTCTCTCTCTCTCTCTTTGGTTCATGCCCCCTACAGCACTCTCTCTCTCTTTGGTTCATATCCCCTAGAGCACTCTATCTCTCTCTCTTTGGTTCATGCCCCCTATAGCTCTCTCTCTCTTTGGTTCATGCCCCCTACAGCTCTCTCTCTCTCTCTATTTGGTTTATGACCCCTACAGCACTCTCTCTTTCTTTGGTTCATGCTCCCTATAGCTCTCTCTCCCTCATTGGTTCATGCCCCTTACAGCTCTCTCTCTCTCTTTGGTTCATGCCCACTACAGCTCTCTCTCTCATTGATTCATGCCCTCTACAGCTGTTAGATTAATTTGGATTTTAAGAATAATGACTAAAGGATTTCACCCCAAATACAGTATAAATGTTAGAATTATCATGTAGTGTCAACCCACTAACAGAGGGGGCGGTACTAAACATTCAAGGGTGAAGGGGAAGGCGGAAACTGTTTAGAAAAGCCACCTAAAGGTGGGAGGAGTCAAGTTCAGGAGGTATAAAATCGTATGTTTGTGTTTTTGGCGTCAGAGCTCTCCATGAATAAATATACAGATAATACTTGTGGGTTGTGGACCTTGAATCATTGATGATTAAAACCAGAGCCTTACAACCTCTGGTAATGATTCAAGCTTAGGTTGAAATAGAGATAGAAATTCACATGACAACAGCTCTCTCTCTCTCTTTGGTTCATGGCCCCTACAGCTCTCTCTGTCTCTCTTTGGTACATGCCCCCTACAGCACTCTCTCTCTCTTTGGTTCATGCCCCCTACAGCTCTCTCTCTCTCTATCTCTATTTGGTTTGTTCCCCTTACATCTCTCTTTCTCTCTTTGGTTCATGCCCACTACAGCTCTCTCTCTCTCTCACTTTCGTTCGTGCTCCCTACTGCTCTTTCTCTCTCTTTGGTTCATTTCCCCTAAAGCTCTTTCTCTCTCTCTTTGGTTCATGCCCCCTACAGCTCTCTCTCTCTTTGGTTCATGCCACCTACAGCTCTCTCTCTCTCTCTCTCTCTTTGGTTCATGCCCCTGCAACTCTCTCTCTCTCTCTCTCTTTGGTTCATTCCCCCTACAGCTCTCTCTCTATCTTTGGTTCATATTCCCCTTCAGCTCTTTCTCTCTCTATTGTTCATGCCCCCTACAGCTCTTTCTTTCTCTCTCTCTTTGGTTCATGCCCCCTACAGAACTCTCTCTCTCTATTTGGTTCATGATCCCTACAGCACTATCTCTCTCTCTTTGGTTCATGCCCCATTCAGCTCTCTCTCTCTCTCTTTGGATCATGCCACCTACAGCACCCTCTCTCTCTCTTTGGTTCATGCCCTATATAGCTCTCTCTCCCTCTTTGGTTCATGCCCCTTACAACTCTCTCTCTCTCTTTGGTTCATGCCCACTACAGCTCTCTCTCTCGTTGATTCATGCCCTCTACAGCTCTCTCTCTTTCTCTTTGGTTCATGTCCCCGAGAGCACTCTCTCTCTCTTTGGTTCATGCCCCCTACAGCTCTCTCTCTCTCTCTCTTTGGTTTGTTCCCCTTACATCTCTCTCTCTCTCTTTGGTTCATGCCCACTACAGCTCTCTCTCTCTCACTTTCGTTCGTGCTCCCTACTGCTCATTCTCTCTCTTTGGTTCATTTCCCCTATAGCACTCTCCCTCTCTCTCTTTGGTTCATGCCCTCTGCAGCTCTCTCTCTCTCTCTCTCTTTTGTTCATGCCCCCTACAGCACTCTCTCTCTCTCTCTTTGGTTCATGCCCCCTACAGCACTCTTTCTCTTTGGTTAATGCCCCCTACAGCTATCTCTCTCTCTTTGGTTCATGCCCCCTACAGCACACTCTCTCTCTCTATGGTTCATGCCACCTACAGCTCTATCTCTCTCTCTTTGGTTCATTTCCCCTACATCTCTCTCTCTCTCTCTTTGGTTCATGCCACCTACAGCTACTCTCTCTCTTTGGTTCATGCCCCCTACAGCACTCTCCCTCACTTTGTTTCATGCCCCCTACAGCTCTCTCTCTCTCTCTTTGGTTCATGCCCCCTACAGCACTCTCTCTCTCTTTGGTTCATATCCCCTAGAGCACTCTATCTCTCTCTCTTTGGTTCATGCCCCCTATAGCTCTCTCTCTCTTTGGTTCATGCCCCCTACAGCTCTCTCTCTCTCTCTATTTGGTTTATGACCCCTACAGCACTCTCTCTTTCTTTGGTTCATGCTCCCTATAGCTCTCTCTCCCTCATTGGTTCATGCCCCTTACAGCTCTCTCTCTCTCTTTGGTTCATGCCCACTACAGCTCTCTCCCTCTCTTTGATTCATGCCCCCTACAGCTCTCTCTCTCTCTTTGGTTCATGGCCCCTACAGCTCTCTCTCTCTCTCTCTTTGGTTCATGCCCCCTACAGCACTCTCTCTATTTGGTTCATGCCCCCTAAAGCTCTCTCTGTTTCTTTTGTTCATTCCCCCTACAGCTCTCTCTCTCTCTCTCTCTTTGGATCATGAACCCTACAGCTCTCTCTCTCTTTCTTTGGTTAATTTCCCCTTCATCTCTCTCTCTCTCTCTATGGTTCATGTCCTCTACAGCTCTCTCTCTCTTTGGTTCATGCCCCCTACAGCTCTCTCTCTCACTTTCGTTCATGCTCCTTACTGCTCTTTCTCTCTCTTTGGTTCATGTCTCCTACAGCACTCTCTCTCTCTCTTTGGTTCATGCCCCCTACAGCACCCTCTCTCTCTTTGGTTCATGCCCCCTGCAGCTCTCTCTCTCTCTTTGGTTAATGCCCCCTACAGCACTCTCTCTCTTTGGTTCTTTCCCCCTACAGCACTCTCTCTCTTTGGTTCATGCCCCCTACAGCACTCTCTCTCTTTGGTTCATGCCCCCTACAGCACTCTCTCTCTCTTTGGTTCATGCCCCCTACAGCTCTCTCTCTCTCTTTCTCTTATCTGTGTTCTTGTCTCTTTTGTATTCCTTTCTCTTCGCTACTTTCCCTTTCTCCTCTCTCTTTCTTTGCCACCCATTTCTTTCTTTCTTACTTTCTTTCTTTCTTTCTTTCTTTCTTTCTTTCTTTCTTTCTTTCTTTCTTTCTTTCTTTCTTTCTTTCTTTCTTTCTTTCTTTCTTTCTTTCTTTCTTTCTTTCTTTCTTTCTTTCTTTCTTTCTTACCTGTCCCCATTCCCCTCTATACTCAGCAATAATAATTGAAGTGTAACATCTTACTGTGAATCAGTGTTTCACAAATCTTTCCCCCCTCTCCCTCCTCTCCCTCCTCTCCCTCCTCTTCCTCCTCTTCCTCCTCTCCCTCCTCTCCTTCCTCTTCCCCTTTACTCCCCACAACCCTATCTGTAGTTTAACTCACAGTGTAACTCTCCGGACTGTCTCTCCATCTGCTCTCCTCCTTCTCTTCCTCCAGCACAGATGCCACAGGTCCTCACCCCTACCCCACCACCCCACCACCAGAGCACGGGTGTGAGGAAGTAGCAGCAGTGGTGGCATTCTGGCACTAAATACCTAATCAGTCGTAACACCCTGAGAGTCAGCACACTGCAGCCCCACTTGTATCAGAGCTGCCAGGGGTTAAGACAAGGTATGAATACAGATATTAGACTGCACCGATTCCTATCTTATCTCCATGCTGTGAAATGAAGTCATTTTCTTATTGTATGTCTGAAACAGAGTTGTATGTTATGAAGTAGAGCTTGAATCTTATCTCTTGTATATGCTGATAATTTTCATATGTCTTTTTATTCATATAATTATTCACAGCTAACTGTAACATTGCACCAGAGGCAAAGATGAGGGATATATTCCTAAACTGAATGGGATGCATTACCCCCGGGGTGGTCACTCTCTCTCCTAGGGATATACAGTGGGGAGAACAAGTATTTGATACACTGCCGATTTTGCAGGTTTTCCTACTTACAAAGCATGTAGAGGTCTGTAATTCTTATCATAGGTACACTTCAACTGTGAGAGACGGAATCTAAAAGAAAAATCCAGAAAATCACATTGTATGATTTTTAAGTAATTAATTTGCATTTTATTGCATGACATAAGTATTTGATACATCAGAAAAGCAGAACTTAATATTTGGTACAGAAACCTTTGTTTGCAATTACAGAGATCATACGTTTCCTGTAGGTCTTGACCAGGTTTGCACACACTGCAGCAGGGATTTTGGCCCACTCCTCCATACAGACCTTCTCCAGATCCTTCAGGTTTCGGGGCTGTCGCTGGGCAATACGGACTCCCTCCAAAGATTTTCTATTGGGTTCAGGTCTGGAGACTGGCTAGGCCACTCCAGGACCTTGAGATGCTTCTTACGGAGCCACTCCTTAGTTGCCCTGGCTGTGTGTTTCGGGTCGTTGTCATGCTGGAAGACCCAGCCACGACCCATCTTCAATGCTCTTACTGAGGGAAGGAGGTTGTTGGCCAAGATCTCGCGATACATGGCCCCATCCATCCTCCCCTCAATACGGTGCAGTCGTCCTGTCCCCTTTGCAGAAAAGCATCCCCAAAGAATGATGTTTCCACCTCTATGCTTCACGGTTGGGATGGTGTTCTTGGGGTTGTACTCATCCTTCTTCTTCCTCCAAACACGGCGAGTGGAGTTTAGACCAAAAAGCTCTATTTTTGTCTCATCAGACCACATGACCTTCTCCCATTCCTCCTCTGGATTATCCAGATGGTCATTGGCAAACTTCAGACGGGCCTGGACATGCGCTGGCTTGAGCAGGGGGACCTTGCGTGCACTGCAGGATTTTAATCCATGACGGCGTAGTGTGTTACTAATGGTTTTCTTTGAGACTGTGGTCCCAGCTCTCTTCAGGTCATTGACCAGGTCCTGCCGTGTAGTTCTGGGCTGATCCCTCACCTTCCTCATGATCATTGATGCCCCACGAGGTGAGATCTTGCATGGAGCCCCAGACCGAGGGTGATTGACCGTCATCTTGAACTTCTTCCATTTTCTAATAATTGCGCCAACAGTTGTTGCCTTCTCACCAAGCTGCTTGCCTATTGTCCTGTAGCCCATCCCAGCCTTGTGCAGGTCTACAATTTTATCCCTGATGTCCTTACACAGCTCTCTGGTCTTGGCCATTGTGGAGAGGTTGGAGTCTGTTTGATTGAGTGTGTGGACAGGTGTCTTTTATACAGGTAACGAGTTCAAACAGGTGCAGTTAATACAGGTAATGAGTGGAGAACATGGGGGCTTCTTAAAGAAAAACTAACAGGTCTGTGAGAGCCGGAATTCTTACTGGTTGGTAGGTGATCAAATACTTATGTCATGCAATAAAATGCAAATTAATTACTTAAAAATCATACAATGTGATTTTCTGGATTTTTGTTTTAGATTCCGTCTCTCACAGTTGAAGTGTACCTATGATAAAAATTACAGACCTCTACATGCTTTGTAAGTAGGACAACCTGCAAAATCGGCAGTGTATCAAATACTTGTTCTCCCCACTGTAGGTCATGATTTGGGGATGGGATGTATACTTACTGTATCTTCTCTGTGTCCATATTAGGACAGCCTTAGTCTCAACAGGACTTGTGTCAGTCTGAGACCAAGGCTGTCCTAATATGGACACCGTACTAACAGGGTGTTAGATACCACTTTACATATGAGACCTGCTGTCATGCTGCCATATTCCCAACCAACAAGCATACGTCAACATCCACTCATTACTTTTCATTAGATATTTGCTAATTAAGGGGAACTTTATGTCCCCAAACCTGGTTCCATACAGTGCATAATTATATAATTATATTATGTAACAACATAATAGCAATAATGTTGAACTTCAATCAAAACTAAAGGTTTCCCTGACAAATCCATTGTTGTGTTAATCATATTAGCATTTAAGTCACTAACACAAGCATTTCCAAAAAGTAACATATAGTACCAGTCAAAAGTTTGGACACACCTACTCATTCAAGGGTTTTTCTTTATTTTACTATGTTCTACATTGTAGAATAATAGTGAAGACATCAAAACTATGAAATAACACATATGGAATCATGTAGTAACCAAAAAAGTGTTAAACAAATCTAAATATATTTTAGATTTTAGATTCTTCAAATAGCCACCCTTTGCCTTGATGACAGCTTTGTACACTCTTGGCATTCTCTCAACCAGCTTCACCTGGAATGCTTTTCCAACAGTCTTGAAGGAGTTTCCACATATGCTGAGCACTTGTTGGCTGCTTTTCCTTCACTCTGAGGTCCAACTCATTCCAAACCATCTCAATTGGGTTGAGGTTGGGTGATTGTGGAGGCCAGGTCATCTGATGCAGCACTCCATCACTCATTCTTGGTCAAATAGCCCTTACAAAGCCTGGAGATGTGTTGAGTCATTGTCCTGTTGAAAAACAAATGATAGTCCCACTAAGCACAAACCAGATGGGATGGCGTATCGCTGCAGAATGCTGTGGTAGCCATGCTGGTTAAGTGTGCCTTGAATTCTAAATAAATCACAGACAGTGTCACCAGCAAAGCACCCCTACACCATCACACCTCCTCCTCCATGCTTCACGGTGGGAACCACACATGCGGAGATCATCCATTCACCTACTCTGTGTCTCAAAAAGACAATGTGGTTGGAACCAAAAATCTCAAATTTGGACTCATCAGACCAAAGGACAGATTTCCACCGGTCTAATGTCCATTGATCGTGTTTCTTGGCTCAAGCAAGTCTCTTCTTATTATTGGTGCCCTTTAGTAGTGGTTTCTTTGCAGCAATTCGACCATGAAGGCCTGATTCACGCAGTCTCCTCTGAACAGTTGATGTTGAGATGTTTGGGCTGCAATCTGAGGCTGGTAACTCTAATGAACTTATTCTCTGCAGCAGAGGTAACTCTGGGTCTTCCATTCCTGTGGCGGTCCTCATGAGAGCCAGTTTCATCATAGCGCTTGATGGTTTTTGCGACTGCACTTGAAGAAACTTTAAAAGTTCTTGAAATTTTCCGTATTGACTGACCTTCATGTCTTAAAGTAATGATGGACTGTCCTTTCTCTTTGCTTATTTCAGCTGTTCTTGCCATAATATGGACTTGGTCTTTTACCAAATAGGGCTATCTTCTGTATACCCCCCTACCTTGTCACAACACATTAAGAAGGAAAGAAATTCCACAAATTAATTTTTAACAAGGCACACCTGTTATTTGAAATGCATTCCAGTTGACTACCTCATGAAGCTGGTTGAGAGAATTCCAAGAGTGTGCAAAAGTGTCATCAATGCAAACGGTGGCTACTTAGAAGAATCTCAAATATAACATATATTTAGATTTGTTTAACACTTTTTTGGTTACTACATGATTCCATATGTGTTATTTCATGGTTTTGATGTCTTCACTATTATTCTACAATGTAGAAAATAGTTTTAAAAAATTTAGAAAAACCCTGGAATGAGTAGGTGTGTCCAAACTTTTGACTCTTACTGTAATTTCTTTAGTCTAGTGGGCTATTGAGTTGCCCTGCAGTGTGTGTGTGTGTGTGTGTGTGTGTGTTTGTGTGTGCGTGTGTGCGTGTGTGTGTGTGTGTGTGTGTGTGTGTGTGTGTGTGTGTGTGTGTGCGTGTGTGTGTGTGTGTGTGTGTGTGTGTGTGTGTGTGTGTGTGTGTGTGTGTGTGTGTGTGTGTGTGTGTGTGTGTGCGTGTGTGTGTGTGTGTGTGTGTGTGTGTGTGTGTGTGTGTGTGTGTGTGTGCGTGTGCGTGTATTGGTTGTTGTGCAGGGCCGCAGGTGATTAAGAGTGTGATTATTATTGCGGTGTTTGCTTCTCTGCATGCTGGAACACACTTAGTCCTCTCATCATTAGTTACGGAGAGAGATAAAGGGATAAAGAGAGGGAGAGAGAGGAGGAGGAGGGAAGGAGAAGAAAGAGGAGAGTGGATCTCTCCCTTAGTGTGTGTGTGTGTGTGTGTGTGTGGTGGAGGGGGTTGTGGGCATGATACTGACAGTACCGCTCTGTAACGACTTCATTAGTGTTTAACTGGGAAATGCCTATTGATTGGCAATGCGGCTCTTCTCCCCAGGGTAGCCACCCCCTCCACACACACACACACAAACACACACACCCACACACACACACACACACACACAGAGCTCTCCATGTGGTGCTATGAAGTGATTTATCATGTCCACACACCCCCTCCTCTGGCCAGACACACGCACACACACTACGCAAACCAACCAGCCATTAACAGTGTTGGCTAATGAATCAATAGCCGCATGCAGCCACAGCAGTGTGACGAAGACAGTGATCATATGCAGCCCATAATAATGCTGAACAAATCATGTCACGGATTAGCTGCTACACCAGGGCAATTCCATGGTAACGGAATTACGCTTTAACTCAGTTTTTTCACTTTAAAATGTTTGCCAAACTTTGGTAACGAGATTACGGTAAAATCTCCCTGAGGTTTTTATGTGACAAAAAATTATGTTACATTTCTGCTCCAAATTACATTTCAAAGATGTCTGCAGAAAGAATGGGGTGTCGGCTATGACATGGCACCTTGAGTTTAAAAAATAACTATTTTGGTTATTGAACTACAGTAAGTGAAGTGGATTTACACCCGGTAATGGAATTACGGTAACGGAATTACATCATGGGTCCCTGATCTGTACTACACAGAAATGCATTATTATGGATATGAATGTCATTCTCCTCATGTTTCACAAGTTTGGACATCACAATGCAGCACAGCAGAGCACAGTAGAGTACAGTGTAGTGCAATACAGCACAGCAGAGTAGAGTAGGGTGGAGTTCAGTGCATTGGAGTACAGTAGAGTACAGTACAGTACAGTAAAGTAGAGTATAGTTCAGTACAATGTACTGTACTCTACTCTACTGTACTATACTCTACCTTTCTTTACTTTCTTACCTTTGGACTGTACTCTGCTGTACTCAACTCACTGTACTGTATTGTACTGTACGCTACTCACTGTACTGTACTGTATTGTACTGTACTCTACTGTGCTCTACTCACCGTACTGTACTGTGTTATCCAAACTTGTGAAACATACATCTATGATAGATAGCTTCAGATTTGGTCCAGTCCGGTCCGCCTATGGACGTTAACATCAAGGCCAGGTGGACTGACCAGATTTCAACTACTTTTCAACATCCATGGACGTCCGGTGTCGGTCAGTGCTCAGTGGGAGAGGATTAGGGCCTCCTGAGTGGCGCAGCAGTCTAAGGCATCACTACAGCCTCAGGTTCGATCCCAGGCTGTGTCACAGCCGGTCATGACCAGAAGACCCATGAGGCGGCGCACAATTGGCCCAGCGTCGTCCGGGTTAGGGGAGGGTTTGGCCGGCCGGGATTTCCTTGTCTCATAGTGCTCCAGCGACTCCTTGTGGTGGGCCGGGCGCCTGCAAGCTGACTCCGGTCGTCAGTTGAACGGTGTTTCCTCTGACACATTGGTGTGACCAGCTTCCAGGTTAAGCAAGCAGTGTGTCAAGAAGCAGTGCAGCTTGGCAGGGTCGTGTTTTGGAAGACGCATGGCTCTCGACCTTCGCCTCTCCCGAGTCTGTAGGGGAGTTGCAGCGATGAGACAAGATCGTAACTACAATAGGAAGTCTGACTGAAATACGCAACAAATCTACCTTTAAAAAAAAATGGTGTTGTTTTAATTTGTTGATAAAATGTGGGACATGATTGTTTGGTTGCGGGACGTGGGACAAAGGGACAAAATGCAGGACGTGTCGTCACCCTAGTGAGGACGCTGGTTTCAATAAATGGAAAGAGAGGCGGCTCATGGGTAAACGTCAGTAAGAGCTGGGAGAGGTGACATTAACTGGAACGTGAGAGAGAGGCAGAGCGAGAGAAAGGGAGGGGTTGTCCAGACAGACTGTTTTAACACTCTTGGTTTGACCACAAGACAACAGAAAAACTAAGAAAACTATTATCAGCTGAACATAACAGTATGCCAGTGGAAGGGAGGACAGTGGCATGTAGAGGTCTTCACAGATCCACCTGTATCCGAATACCCGAGATACGATCCGGGACCCAAGCAGGTCCGTATACAGAATTCTAAATAATGTCACGGGTCTGGGTTGGATCTGACATGATTGTCACCGGAAGGGCCCGTACAGATTTGAACACGACTGCTGCAGTAGAGAGAGAGAGACATGTTATTATGCTGCTGCTCTTGATTTTCATGAGAGTGGAGCATGGTGTGTGTAGCTTGTTGTTGGCCAATCATAAGTCATCAAAGCGGCAATAGGCTACAGTTATACAGTCTTCCCATTTCAATTCTGCATTAACTTGATTCTAGCACTGTACAGAAAGTGTTATGCTGATTTGTTATGGATTTCAACATATGGTGTTGTTTTGTGAGTGAGTATGAACAAGCATGCATGACAAATTCCCTTGACATTGGGGTGTATCAGTGCTTCTTCTCAAGTGTGGAATTCCAAATAATAATTGGTGGCGATATTGTGGTGTGAATGTGAAATATAAATAGGTATCTTGGCAGCATGTGCGTGCCTGAATATGTAAGTGTTGACGTGTTTTTGTTTGTAAAAGTCAAGGTCTTTGAGTCTACTGTATGCACTGGTGTGTGAAAGTGTTGGACTGTGTGTGCCCATGCACATAATGTCAGGCAATGTGCATGCTTTGAAGCTCCACACATTGCATATGCACTGTGTACACTGGCCTGGTGCTGCAGACACAAGCCCACATCCACTGGGGGATTGTAGCCATTAGAATAAGAATAGTGGAGGCAGATGTCACAGACAAAAGACTGGGCTCATTTTCAAAGCCCTGCGGTGTGCTGTATGACCAAACTGCCACTGGTGCTGAGATTTGGGGAGGGGGAAAGGGATGGGGGGGGGGGGCTCCGTGGAACTGAGATGGAGAGTGAGTCATTGGCTTATGTCAAAGAATGGAAAATAAATGAACCCCCGTGTTCTGTGTTATGGGTGCTAGGGCAGGATCAGGGGAGGGTCAAGGGGCACGACCCCCTCTGGCGTCATGAGCACACATAACCCCCTCACTTACATTGACTTCCTGCTTTATGGGGAGCTCCCACGTGGATACTGGGACAAGAACGTCCCAATAGGCCAGACCAGAGGAACATAAAAGTCACTCTGGTTAGTTTTTACATATAATTTGATAAAAAACAAAAGGCTAGTTTTGAACCAAACTGCAGGCTTTACGACAGCAGAAGATATTTGCAGTAGATAGTGACAGATTGTGATCATGTATGAGGGGGGAGAGAGATAATGGCGCTGGAGGGGATGGCTGCCATTTTACCATAGCACCATATTCTAATGGCACCAACTGTGCTATTTTGTTCGTTCTTTCGCGTTGTTTGTAACTAATTTTGTAACTTATTGTGTACATAATGTTGCTGTTAACGTCTCTTATGACAGAAAATAACTTATGGTTATCAGAACAGCGATTACTCACCTCGAACTGGACAAAGATTTTTTCTTTAACGAGTCCGACACGAAGGATATACTGCTTTCTCTGGAACGGGCCCATTCGTAGGCGAGTGAGTAAACCTCCACTACCATCCATTCTATTGGCCAACGTGCAATCATTGGAAAACAAAATGGATGATCTAAGATTAAGAATATCCTACCAACAGGACATTAAAAATATCTTATGTTTCACCGAGTCGTGGCTGAACGATGACACGGATAATATAGAGCTGGCGGGATTTTCCATGCATCGGCAGGACAGGGAAGCTACGTCTGGTAGGACGAGGGGCGGGGGTGTGTGTCTATTTGTCAATAACAGTTGGTGCGCAATGTCTAATATTAAAGAAGTCTCGAGGTATTGCTCGCCTGAGGTAGAGTACCGTATGGATAAGCTGTAGATCGCACTATCTACCAAGAGAGTTCTCATCTACATTATTCCGTAGTCGTCTATTTACCACCACAAACCGATGCTGGCACTAAGACAACACTCAAAGAGCTGTATAAGGCTATAAGCAAACAAGAAAATGCTCATCCAGAAATGTTGCTCCTATTGGCCGGGGACATTAATGCAGGCAAACTTAAATCCGTTTTACCTAATTTCTATCAGCATGTCACGTGCAACCAGAGGAAAATAAACTCTAGACCACCTTTACTCCACACACAGAGAAGCATACAAAGCTCTCCCTCTCCCACCATTTGGCAAATCTGACCATAATTATATCCTCCTGATTCCTGCTTACAAGCAAAAACTAAAGCAGGAAGTACCAGTGACTCGCTCAATACGGAAGTGGTCAGATGACGCGAATGCTACGCTACAGGACTGTTTTGCTAGCACAGACTGGAATATATTCCAGGATTCATCCAATGGCATTGAAGAGTATACCACCTCAGTCATCAGCTTCATCAATAAGTGCATCGACGACGTCGCCCCCACAGTGACTGTACGTACATATCTCAACCAGAAGCCATGGATTACAGGCAACATCCGCATCGAGCTAAAGGCTGGAGCTGCCGCTTTCAAGGAGCGGGACACTAATCCGGACGCTTATAAGAAATCCCGCTACGCCCTCAGATGAACCATCAAAAAGGCAAAGTGTCAATACAGGATTAAGATTGAATCCTACTACACCGGCTCTGACGCTCGTCAGATGTGGCAGGGCTTGAAAACTATTACGGGCTACAAAGGGAAACCCAGCCGCGAGCTGCCCAGTGACGCAAGCCTACCAGACGAGCTAAATGCCTTTTATGCTCGCTTCGAGGCAAGCCACACTGAAGCATGCATGAGAGCACCAGCTGTTCCGGACGACTGTGTGATAACGCTCTCGGTAGCCGATGTGAGTAAGACCTTTAAACAGGTCAACATTCACAAACCTGCAGGGCCAGACGGATTATCAGGACGTGTACTCAAAGCATGCGCGGACCAACTGGCAAGTGTCTTCACTGACATTTTTAACCTCTCCCTGACCGAGTCTGTAATACCTATAAGTTTCAAGCAGACCACCATAGTCCATGTGCCCAAGGAAGCGAAGGTAACCTGCCTAAATGATTACCGCCCCATAGCAATTCACGTCGGTAGCCATGAAGTGCTTTGAAAGGCTGGTCATTACTCATATCAACAGCATCATCCCGGATACCCTAGACCCACTCCAATTCGCATACCACCCCAACAGATCCACAGATGATGCAATCTCTATTGCGCTACACACTGCGCTTTCACACCTGGACAAAAGGAACACATATGTGAGAATGCTGTTCATTGACTACAGCTCAGCATTCAACACCATAGTGCCCACAAAGCTCATCACTAAGCTAAGGACTCTGGGACTAAACACCTCCCTCTGCAACTGGATCCTGGACTTCCTGATGGGCCGCACCTAAGTGGTAAGGGTAGGCAACAACACGTCTGCCACGCTGATCCTCAACACTGGGGCCCCTCAGGAATGCATGCTTAGTCCCCTCCTGTACTCTTTGTTCACCTACGACTGCGTGGTCAAACACAACTCCAACACCATCATTAAGTTTGCTGACGACACAACAGTGGTAGGCCTGATCACCGACAACGATGAGACAGCCTATAGGGAGGAGGTCAGAGACCCGGCAGTGTGGTGCCAGGACAACAACCTCTCCCTCAATGTGAGCAAGACAAAGGAGCTGATCGTGAACTACATGAAAAGGCGGGCTGAACAGGCCCCCATTAACAGCGATGGGGCTGTAGTGGAGTGGGTCGAGAGTTTCAAGTTCCTTGGTGTCCACATCACCAACGAACTATCATGGTCCAAACACACCAAGACAGTAATGAAGAGGGCACGACAACACCTTTCCCCCTCAGGAGACTGAAAAGATTTGGCATGGGTCCCCAGATCCTCAAAACATTCTACAGCTGCACCATCGGGAGCATCCTGACCGGTTGCATCACCGCCTGCTATGGCAACTGCTCGGCATCTGACCGTAAGGCGCTACCAAGGGTAGTGCGTATGGCCCAGTACATCACTGCGGCCAAGCTTCCTGCCATCCAGGACCTATATACTAGGCAGTATCAGAGGAAAGCCCCAAGAATTGTCAAAGACTCCAGTCACCCAAATCATAGACTGTTCTCTCTGCTACCGCACGGCAAGCGGTACCGGAGTGCCAAGTCTAGGACCAAAAGGCTCCTTAACAGCTTCTACCCCCAAGCCATAAGACTGCTGAACAATTAATCAAATGGCCACCCGGACTATTTACATAATTTATTTGGTAAATAGTTTCTTAACTCTTTCTTGAACTGCATTGTTGGTTAAGGGCTTGTAAGCATTTCACAGTAAGGTT
Source organism: Coregonus lavaretus (assembly GCF_964263955.1). Classification (NCBI taxonomy): domain Eukaryota; kingdom Metazoa; phylum Chordata; class Actinopteri; order Salmoniformes; family Salmonidae; genus Coregonus; species Coregonus lavaretus. Next base: position 16,817,923 of record NC_140002.1, read on the forward strand.
GTATTCGGCGCATGTGACAAATAAAGTTTGATTTGATTTGAGATGGTGTTTATAGTATTGATGAGATGATTGACAGGAGCTCAAAAACTGCAGCAAGACAAAGAGCCTGATACAGTCACCATCTGCTACTATGGGTCTGGCTAGCATGCATGAATATGTGCGTACACACACACACACACACACACACACACACACACACACACTCCAGGTGTCACAATATCTGAAGGGCACTTAGCTGCCACTCATTTCTATTCAACCCAACACATTCTGTAAAATCCCACTACTTCACATCCCACAAATAATTTCCATCCCCCTGTGCACATAACATGACAGTCCTTTTAATATGGAGTGGCACTTCCTTCCTGACAATTACTATGGCAGCACCAATACAACTCCCTGATATGACAATATGACACTAATACCTACAACAGCCATGAATAAATCCTACCGCAGTCTCCACTATATCACTTTTCAATCTAGGCTGCATCCCTATGGACCCTGGTCAAAAGTAGTGCACTACATAGGGAATGGAGTATCATTTGGGACGTAATCCTACTCCGCCCCCTCACCCCCTAAAACAATCCTCAGCGTAATTGAGTAAGTTGGCGAAACGTGTATTAGTATATGCATAACCATCGTGACGCCCAAGTTCTGTCTCATCTTGCACGACGCTAGCTCGCTACCCCTTAACGCCCATCACCTTCACACATGCAGATTCAGATCGCGGCGGTGGAGCCGCCTCATTTCCATTCCCATTAGGTTATGTACATAATTTTGCATATCATCACAGGCGGGGGTTAAGACCCTGGGATTAGCTTGTCAGGGTTAGTGGCGCGGCGGCGGTGGCAGTGGTGAGTGCCTGGCTCATGGAGGCAGATGAGGAGGCTCACCCACCCTCAGATAGAGAGATAGATAGAGAAAGGGGCTGCATCTCAAATGGCACCCTATTCCCTTTATAGTTTACTTCTTTTGACCAGGGCCCTAGTCAAAAGTAGTGCACTACCTAGGGAATAGGGTGCCATTTGGGACGCAGACAGGGATGATACGACAGTCATTTTCCAGCTTCCCAGACAGATGGCTCTATAGCCACAATGTTATTCATAGCCTGCCCAGTTGGAGGAGATTGACGCCGTGGAGGGGATATTGAGATAATGTGAAGACAGGCTGGAGGAGATGGGGAGAGGGAGATAGACAACAAGGGAGGGAAGAGATAGAGATGGAGGGGAGTGCTAGTGATGGAAGAAGGAAGCTCAAGGAGGAAGATAACGTGTGCTGTCATGGCCCTGCTTTCTGCCTAACCCCAGTGTCCCATGACATTACCCAGAGTAGACATGAGACAACCTTGCTTTCTGTGGTGATAGCATCACATGTCAAATTAATGGTAATGCCCTTCTCTGTTAGGTCTGGAGAACAGAGCCCTCCCAGACCAGAGTGCATGAATGAAAAGAAGCAACAGTTCAGCCCCAACAGAGAACCACTGTCACAGCCTTTGCCTTTAGATCCTATGTCACCATGATGTCTGAATGGATGGATAAAGACAGTAGTTTGGTAGCCTACTGTATATGACAGTATTTGGTTTAATTTGGATGCCATAAAATTTCATTTAAGTAAATGCTGTGGCTATTGAATCTGTCTGGCTCTGGAGATGACAAAACTGTGATATTTGAACCTGAACCTGACTATGGAACATCAGGTGCTACGGTGGCTTGCGAAAGTATTCACCCCCGTTGGCATTTTTATTTTTTTATTTTGTTGCTGTCATGTTCGTTGTGTAAAGGATTGGACCAAGGTGCAGCGTGGTATGCGTACATAGTCGTTTATTATATAAACACAGACAAAATAACAAAATCCAACAGAATGTGAAGTTCAAAAGGCTAAACATCCAACAAGCCAAACAGAAACAAGATCCCACAACATAGGTAGGCAAAATGTTACTGTCCTCTCCTATTCTGGCTCCCAGTTGCACACCTGGTCCGGTCTGGACCCCGGCGCGATGCTTCCCCTCTCAGTCCTCCCACAATGCACCAAGCCCTGTCTGGACCCTGGTGTGGGAGGCACCGACCCTGGAAAGGGGCTGATGTCTGGGCCTGGACCGGCAATCCTCCCGTGATGATCCAAGCCCTGTCTGGACCCTGGTGTGGGAGGCCCCGACCCTGGAGAGGGGTTGACGTCTGGTTCTGACTCTGCAGTCCTCCCGCGATGCACCAAGTCCTGTCTGGACCCTGGTGTGGGAGAGTAGACGACTGGACCCGGACTAGGCACTGGTGGAGCGGACTGCTCTGGCTCTGGACTAGAGCAGCTGACCGGGGCTGGACTAGGCACCGGTGGAGTGGACTGCTCTGGCATGGGACTGGAGCAGCTAACCGGAGCTGGACTAGACACCGGTGGAGCGGACTGCTCTGGTACTGGAGTGGAGCAGCTGACCGGAGCTAGACTAGGCACCGGTGGAGCGGACTGCTCTGGCACTGGAGTGGAGCAGTTGACCGGAGCTGGACTCGGCACCGGTGGAGCGGACTGCTCTGGCACTGGAGTGGAGCAGCTGACCGGAGCTGAACTAGGCACCGGTGGAGCGGACTGCTCTGACCCTGGACTGGACCGTACCGGGCTAGGGACACGCACCACTGGTTTGGTGCGAGGAGCAGGTACGGGGCGCACCGGGCTGGCGACACGCACCACTGGTTTGGTGCGAGGAGCAGGTACGGGCCGTACAGGACTGGAGACACGCACAACTGGTTTGGTGCGAGGAGCAGGAATGGGGCGCACTGGGCTGGAGACATGCACCACTGGTTTGGTGCGAGGAGCAGGTACGGGCCGTACAGGACTGGAGACACGCACCACTGGTTTGGTGCGAGGAGCAGGCACGGACCGTACCAGGCTGGGGACACGCACCACTGGTTTGGTGCGAGGAGCAGGAACAACTCGTCCTGGCTGAACGCTCATTTTAGCCCGGCAAGAGTGGGGCGCGGGCACCAAGCGCACCGGCTGTGAATGCGCACAGGACATACAGTGCGTATCACAGCATAACAGGGTACCTGTATGGTCCCACGCTCCTTAACACGAGTGCGGGGAGTTGGTTCTACTCTGAAACCTTGCTCCGTCAGCCTCTGCTCTAAGGACTGCGTTCTCCTTTTCTCTAGGGTTAATTCCTCTCTCAGCTCCTCCTGTTGCCTAGCCAGCTCCTCTCTCCGTGCATCCACTGACTCCTTCTCCCTGTGGGCCTCCTGCAGCGCCTCCTTCTGAATGGAGAGCTCCTGCTCCCTCTTCTCTATCAGTCCCCGTAAGGTGGTGGTCTTCTCTCTCAGAGTGCTGAGCTGCAGGACTTTCAGGGCCTCCTGCTGCATCACCCACCACCCCGTGTGCCCCCCCCCCCCCCCCCCCCCCAACATTTTATTGGGGCTGCCTCTCGGGCTTCCTTAGTGATCGGGACCTTTTGAGTCACCGTTTCTCCTCCCTCGCTGTCTCCGTCTGCTCCCAAGGAAGGCGATCCATACCTGCCTGGATCTCTTCCCAAGTCCAGGATCCCTTACAGTCCAAAATATCCTCCCATGTCCATGTTGTCTGCTCTTCCTGTTCACGCTGCTTGGTCCGTTGGTGGTGGGATCTTCTGTCATGTTCGTTGTGTAAAGGATTGGACCAAGGTGCAGCGTGGTATGCGTACATAGTCGTTTATTATATAAACACAGACAAAATAACAAAATCCAACAGAACGTGAAGTTCAAAAGGCTAAACATCCAACAAGCCAAACAGAAACAAGATCCCACAACATAGGTAGGCAAAATGGCTACCTAAGTATGATCCCCAATCAGAGACAACGATCGACAGCTGTCTCTGATTGGGAACCACACCCGGCCAACATAGAAATAGATAACATAGATCTACACATAGATATTCACACCCTGACAAAACCAGCTAGAGATCTCTATGTCAGGGCGTGACAGTTGCCTTACAACCTGGAATTAAAATTGATGGGGGTTTGTATCATTTGATTTACACAACATGCCTACCACTTTGAAGATGCAAAAGAAAAAATTTTGTGAAACAAACAAGAAATAAGACAAAAAAACAGAAAACTTGAGTGTGCATAACTATTCACCCCCCCCCCCCCCCCCCCTCCCCTCTACAATAATTTGTAGAGCCACCGTTTGCAGCAATTACAGCTGCAAGTCTCTTGGGGTATGTCTCTATAAGCTTGGCACATCTAGCCACTGGGATTTTTGCCCATTCTACAAGGCAAAACTGCTCCAGCTCCTTCAAGTTGGATGGGTTCCACTGGTGTACAGCAATCTTTAAATCATACCACAGATTCTCAATTGGATTGAGGTCTGGGCTTTGACTAGGCCATTCCAAGACATTTAAATGTTTCCCCTTAAACCACTCGAGTGTTGCTTTAGCAGTATGCTTAGGGTCATTGTACTGCTGGAAGGTGAAACTCCGTCCCAGTCTCAAATCTCTGGAAGACTGAAACAGGTTTCCCTCAATAATTTCCCTGTATTTAGCGCCATCCATCATTCCTTCAATTCTGACCAGTTTCCCAGTCCCTGCTGATGAAAAACATCCCCACAGTATGATGCTGCCACCACCATGCTTAACTGTGGGGATGGTGTTCTCGGGGTGATGAGAGGTGTTGGGTTTGCGCCAGACATAGCGTTTTCCTTGATGCCAAAAAGCTCAATTTTAGTCTCATCTGACCAGAGTAGCTTCTTCCATATGTTTGGGGAGTCTCCCTCATGGCTTTTGGCGAACACCAAACGTGTTTGCTTATTTTTTTCTTTAAGCAATGGCTTTTTTCTGGCCACTCTTCCGTAAAGCCCAGCTCTGTGGAGTGTACGGTTTAAAGTGGTCCTATGGACAGATATTCCAATCTCCGCTGTGGAGTTTTGCAGCTCCTTCAGAGTTATCTTTGGTCTCTTTGTTGCCTCTCTGATTAACGCCCTCCTTGTCTGGTCCGTGAGTTTTGGTGGGAGGCCCTCTCTTGGCAGGTTTGTTGTGGTGCCATATTCTTTCAATTTTTTAATAATGGATTTAATGGTGCTCCGTGGGATGTTCAAAGTTACGGATATTTTTTTATAACCCAACCTTGATATGTACTTCTCCACAACTTTGTCCCTGACCTGTTTGGAGAGCTCCTTGGTCTTCATGGTGCCGCTTGCTTGGTGGTGCCGCTTGCTTAGTGGTGTTGCAGATGCTGGGGCCTTTCAGAACAGGTGTATATATACTGAGATCATGTGACAGATCATGTGACACTTAGATTGCACACAGGTGGACTTTATGTAACTAATACATTTGCACGCACCACTTTTCTGTTATTTATTTTGTAGATCTTTTTTAAACCAGTAATTTTTTTCATTTCACTTCACCAATTTGGACTATTTTGTGTATGTCCATGACATGAAATCCAAATAAAAATCCATTTAAATTACAGGTTGTAATGCAACAAAATAGGAAAATGCCAAGGGGGATGAATACCTTTGCAAGGCACTGTATTTCTTCAGCTTAACCATGATAATAGGTCTCTATTGAAATGGCACAGGGAGGAATAAAGAGCTCTCTGTTGGTCTATGGGCCTGGGCCTGCCAGTCTAGGTAGCCAGCAGCCACTTGGTCTTCCTATGAATCAGTCATTCTCTTTCTGTCTTACTACAAAGTCCCAGAGCCTTGTGCAGAGCATCATGACTGGCAACAGAAGACTGGAAAAGGTCAGATTTAATGATGGTGGCCACGGTTTATCTGGTGCATGCTGTTTATGAAAAGTGCATGTGTGTATGTGTAAGAGTGCGTGTGCATCTGTGTGTGTGTGTCTTTGTGTGCGCGTGGATCCGTGTGTGTGTGTGGATCCGTGTGTGTGTGTGGATCCATGTGTGTGTGCCACTGTGGCACGGGTCTACTGATGGCAGGCTTTGGGAGAGTGGGGAGATGAGGTGAAGAGAATAGGAGGACACCTGGCATTCCCAGTCCTTGGCTACAGTATGAATAAACATGTTTGGCTTCAGAAAAGCTCTCCAGCATTCCATTAATAATGCATTACTGACCACCCATTCCCAGTGAATAAATTAGGAATACTGGAGTGGGGAAGTGCCAGTAGGGCACCTTTCACCGTTTGTCTGTCTCTAACCATGTCTTTCTGTCTCTCCCTCTGACTCCCTGTCGTTCTCTCTGTCTCATACTAGTGATAGTGCATCAGTTCATGTAGTCCACAATTTCTTATCCGATATGGACCCTAACATTGACACAATTTATGCAGCTCACCTCTCTCTTCTTCCCTTCTTCTCCTCCCTCTCTCCCTCTCAGAGCTGGGACAGAGCCAGGTAAATGCAGGGGGTCGACAGTGAGTCAATGTAGCACAATATACACACCCCGTCAGATTGACAGTGTGTTCTCACACCTGACAGACACCACGGAGCGCTCTGGCACAGGAAGTGTGTGCACCCACTCAGCGCACCTTCTTCAGGACACACATCACAACCATACCATGCTGATTGCGCTCCCCAGCAGTGTCAGGCACAGCAGGTTCGGTTCCAGCTATTGCGTTTTAAATTCTGTGTTTTCTAAAGCTGCAAATTGAACCAATCGAGTTAAAACAAAACAAGAAAGTTGATGTACAGTACACCTTATAAAACTAGACTTTTTGTTTCTGTCATGACTATTTAAGGATAAAAACAGATTGGACATACTCTGGATTTGCATATTGAAAGATAATTGACACACACACACACACACACAGCACACATGCACGCACAAACACACTCACAGGTGAACATGTTGAATGAATGACCTGGCTTGATATGGCTTGGTGAAAAGAGCGCAAAGGGGAGCCCACTTGACCTCGATGAGCAGACAAATGGCCACATTAGCACAGAGGGATTAGCACACACACACACACGCATGTTGGCCACCTCGCCACAACACCCACATCCCTAATTAGAGCACAGGGATTACACTCCCACAGAGCCAGGGTTTTAACACTGAAAACCATTTCCTCCACACTCTATAGGCTTCTATAGGATCCATTCACTAGCAACCTGCGGATATCTCTGAACAGAAGGTATTAACATTTAGGACTAGGGCTGTCTGTTAGTTAGTTCACATAATCATAGGAGGCCCAAAGAGACAAGTTTAGCTGACATGTTGTAATTATGATGTGTACAATCTAACCTGTCAATTAGCAACTGAGCAACTGAGTACTTATATGAACTATGCAGACCTACACATGTACACTCACACACACTCACATGGCAAAGCTCAAACTAATTCAGATACTCCTAATCAAAATCAAATCAAAATGTATTGGTCACATACACATATTTAGCAAATGTTATTGCGGGAGTAGCGAAAAGTTTGTGTTCCTAGCCAACAGTGCAGAAGTATCTAACAATACACAACAATACACATACATCTAAAAAGTAAAAGAATGGAATTAAGAAATATATAAATATTAGGACGAGCAATGTCGGAGTGGCATTGACTAAAATACAGTAGAATACAGTATATACATATGAAATGAGTAAAACAGTATGTAAACATTATTAAAGTGACTAGTGTTCCATTATTAAAGTGACCAGTGATTCCATGTCTATGTACATAGGGCCGCAACCTCAATCCACCTTTCTGAAGGTCATAAGAACAACCTCAAAGGAAGAAATAATGTGCTTGAACGATAACAGAAAAAAGCAGTCACCAGAAACAGTCAAAAGCCTGACAAACGTCAATATTTACTGTGAGCCTCCTCAAACACAGCTATCTCAGCCCACAAAAGTCATTCCATGCCTCCAAATATGATCCTCCCACCACCCCTATAAGAACATCAATCAACAATACTGCTGAATGCGCAAACCCAACAAAGCCCATTGAATCGCAGTAAACTAGGTGCGATAAAGGGACTGGAACTACGCAGACAACATTGTCAAACAAAGAGAATACAGAGAGAGGGATAGTGAGAGAGGGAAAGTGAGAGTCAGAGAGGGAGAGATAGAGGATAAAATAATGGATAGACTGTAGCCTAACCGCTGTGGTCCACTATAGACTGTGTTTGAACAAATTCACCATTATTTCCAGGATTGGTTATAGGGCCACATCGATTTTCTCCCCTACAGTCGATGAGGCTCCAGGGGGACGCTAGCAGGCTGCCCGCACTCTGCCCCGCTGTCGAGCTTCTCGCCTGGGCACCCTTAGGTTGACTGCCCCCTGGTCCTCCAGTCCTGGCTTGGAGAACCAGCGGGAAGAAAAAACGAAAAGAGATATAGCGGGAGAGCAAAGGCATCTTAAAGAGCAGGGCTCACGATAAGTCCCTTCTTTACATTCCTGGGATGAAGCCCACTACACCAGACAACGGTACTGCTGCTGAGGTCCATAAAGATTTCTGACACCTCCTAACCTTCAGGCCTCCTCTACCTGTCCTTGTCATTCTCTGGCTTGTTTAGTTCCCCTAGTCTTGGCAGGTTTAGTAGAGCAAGGACTATACCATTGTTACAGTGTGATGCTTCTCTCAGTAATGTAGGCAACCATGGCAACATTGATCTGTAAAACTATAGTTATCCTGGAGACAACATCGGTCATTTACACTCTAAACGTATCTTATTGGAGCCTTGTTTGCCTCGGCAGTCGGCACACTCATTTTACATTTTACACTCCTCCCTCATTGTGCTCCTATAGATCTGAGGAGTGGACTGCCTCTCCATCTCTATCTGCACTCCATTAGGGCTCTGTGATGAGACCGATGGACAGAGGGAAGAAAGAGAAGGTGAGAGGGAAGAGGGAAGAGGGAAGCGCCCACCGCTGAGATAAGCAGCTTATCGGGAGGCTGCATTTCAAAAGCAAATTTACTTCCCACACGTTCGCCTTTAAAATACAGCCCCCCTGCCCCCTTGCAACAATACACCCCCTACACACACTCACACACACACTCGCTAACCCTCCCCACGCCACTCTCTGACTCACAAACATCAATCTGCAGTGACAAGCTGGGAAGCAGCTGGATATTTATCAAACAAAAATACTATTAGTCAAGATGTCGGAAGTGTTCTGAGAAGAAAGGGGGGGAGAATGGATACAAAAGATTGTGTTACTAAAAAGCTTGTTACATGGTGAAATATAGTGAAGAAAGAAAGAATGCACAAAAAAAAGACAAATCAAGCAAGAACGAAAGTCAGATCAATCATAACATTAATTGCAATGATAAAACTGCTTCAGTCAACATCTATCAACAGCAATTTCTCAACTCCCCAGTGTAATCCTCAGATTATAGCATACTGCAACTTAAACCAACCATAACATATGATATAGCCTATATACCTGACCATGGGACGCCCATAACCTTGAGTGCCAAGGCATGAGTGGAAGTGTGTTTGTGTGTGTTGGCCAGTATTACAATATTGATTGGTGCACCCAGAGCAGGGGAGCTCATTAGAGAAACATCAAGGTGAACACACCCTTCCCTTCACTTAACTCCTCCCCAACTCTCCCCTCCCCATTTCCTATCCCTACCCCATCATTATAGGAGCCAGAGGAGCAGGGCACAGCAGGAGCTTCCCATTACACCGTCTGCCTAGCTGCCTGTTGTTTGATTCCACGGCAGCGGGAGAGGAAAATATTTTTCCGATATTTATATTAATATTTTTTATGTTGAATAAATTAATGTGAAAATGTGTATTTCAGAATCTAGACATAATCCATGTTAGAGCACAGTGCACACTATACGGAGTATAACGATGACACCAAGATGTTGTCTGTATCATGTACGGTTTACAGATCATAGGGTCTTACAGGAGGCATGTACTATATATCTAAAAAGGGCCTAAAATTGTCACTTTCCCCAAAAGAAATTGTGATACAAATGTAAAAAGCATGTCAAACATCCTTCCTCCCAATTAAGTTTCTATGTGAGAACTGCCAGAATAATCTGAGATACCAAAAATATGATGTTAAATTGTGAATAAGTATTCTAAAGACAATGCATCCTGTTTCCTTGCTGTAGGCAGAGAAACTCTCTCATTCAATCTTGTCTCACTGCAATTTAAACAAGTTACAAGACAATCTATTCATCATGACAGACAAATAACAACTAAATTGACATTAAACCGCAAAATTAAATATAATTTCACATTCAAATATCAAATTCATTTTAAAATGACCATCCATCAAAGTCAGCAGACTATATACAGTGAGGTAAAAAAATATTTGATCCCCTGCTGATTTTGTATGTTTGCCCACTGACAAAGGAATGATCAGTCTATAATTTTAATGGTAGGTTTATTTGAACAGTGAGAGACAGAATAACAACAAAAAAATCCAGAAAAAATGTTATAAATTGATTTGCATTTTAATGAGGGAAATAAGTATTTGACCCCCTCTCAATCAGAAAGATTTCTGGCTCCCAGGTGTCTTTTATACAGGTAACGAGCTGAGATTAGGAGCACACTCTTAAAGGGAGTGCTCCTAATCTCAGCTTGTTACCTGTATAAAAGACACCTGTCCACAGAAGCAATCAATCAATCAGATTCCAAACTCTCCACCATGGCCAAGACCAAAGAGCTCTCCAAGGATGTCAGGGACAAGATTGTAGACCTACACAAGGCTGGAATGGGCTACAAGACCATCGCCAAGCAGCTTGGTGAGAAGGTGACAACAGTTGGTGCAATTATTCGCAAATGGAAGAAAAACAAAAGAACTGTCAATCTCCCTCGGCCTGGGGCTCCATGCAAGATCTCACCTCGTGGAGTTGCAATGATCATGAGAACGGTGAGGAATCAGCCCAGAACTACACGGGTGGATCTTGTCAATGATCTCAAGGCATCTGGGACCATAGTCACCAAGAAAACAGTTGGTAACACACTACGCCGTGAAGGACTGAAATCCTGCAGTGCCCGCAAGGTCCCCCTGCTCAAGAAAGCACATATACAGGCCCGTCTGAAGTTTGCCAATGAACATCTGAATGATTCAGAGGAGAACTGGGTGAAAGTGTTGTGGTCAGATGAGACCAAAATGGAGCTCTTTGTCATCAACTCAACTCGCCATGTTTGGAGGAGGAGGAATGCTGCCTATGACCCCAAGAACACCATCCCCACCCTCAAACATGGAGGTGAAAACATTATGCTTTGGGGGTGTTTTTCTGCTAAGGGACAGGACAACTTCACCGCATCAAAGGGACGATGGACGGGGCCATGTACCGTCAAATCTTGGGTGAGAACCTCCTTCCCTCAGCCAGGGCATTGGAATGGGTTGTGGATGGGTATTCCAGCATGACAATGACCCAAAACACACGGCCAAGGCAACAAAGGAGTGGCTCAAGAAGAAGCACATTAAGGTCCTGGAGTGGCCTAGCCAGTCTCCAGACCTTAATCCCATAGAAAATCTGTGGAGGGAGCTGAAGTTTCGAGTTGCCAAACGTTAGCCTCGAAACCTTAATGACTTGGAGAAGATCTGCAAAGAGGAGTGGGACAAAATCCCTCCTGAGATGTGTGCAAACCTGGTGGCCAACTACAAGAAACGTCTGACCTCTGTGATTGCCAACAAGGGTTTTGCCACCAAGTACAAAGTCATATTTTGCAGAGGGTTCAAATACTTATTTCCCTAATTAAAATGCACATATTTTTATAACATTTTTGACATGTGTTTTTCTGGATTTTTTTGTTGTTATTCTGTCTCTCACTGTTCAAATAAACATACCATTAAAATTATAGACTGATAATTTCTTTGTCAGTGGGCAAACGTACAAAATCAGCAGGGGATCAAATACTTTTTTCCCTCACTGTATCTTCTCTCATGCCAACTCTTCTTTGCTTCTTACTTCTTTCTGATCTCCCTCTACACTCAAATTAACACTTAAGAGAGCTCCACACATACCTAGTCAGTCAGCCAATCAGTCAGCCAGTCAGTGAGGGATTCTTTGAAATTAACAATTAACATAAAGTCTGTAATTTTTAAGGTTTACACTTGCTTTCAAGATAACTATTCTTACTCCTCTTTCTACACTATAGAATTACCACATTACAAAGCCCCACACATACAGCACTTTAAAACATACAATGATAAACTTTATGACAGTCAGTGAGTCATCATTTGCAATAAGACAACAGAGAGACACACCATTGTGAAGTGTCAGACAGTGGTCCACTCCATTGAAGCTGGCTTTACATTTGCTTTCATGACACAGTACTTCTTCTTACTTATTTTTTTACCACTCAACAAAACCCCACACATACAGTAGCTTTAACACACATACACTGATAAATCTTATAACAGTCAGTCATTCTTTGCAATAAGACAACAGAGAGAAACACTAGATAAGAGGAGTGTCAGTGGTCCACATTCCTTCTTTTTTTTACCACTCAACAAAGCCCCACACTTACAGCACCTTATACAATGATACAACTTATAACATCAAGTCATTTTTGGAAATAAGCCGATAGAGGCACCATTAAGAAGTGGCAGACCGCGGTCTACTCACTATTGAAGCTGGCTTTACATTTGCTTTTATAATAACATTAAAAGCATTATTACTTCTTCTTTCTACCACTCAACAAAGCCTCAGACATATATCACCATACATACAATGTAAGCCAGCAGAGAGAAACACCCTTCACAAATGTCAGTGTTCCACTCACCGTTGATGCTGGAGGTGAAGTTGCCCCAGTCCAGCAGCAGGGAGGTGTTGAACGAGGGGATGGAGGAGAGGTTGAAGAGCAGCTCGCTGCTGTTGGACGGGTCTCTCAGGGTGTCTGTGAATAGGTTCATCTGGAGCAGGGTCTTGATCAGGTAACGCAGCATCTTGCCTCTATAGCTGTCAAAGAGGAGGACCACCGTCCCTCTCTTCTATCTCTCCTTTCAGCTCTATGAGAGACTATATGAGCGACTCTCTGGCTCCCACTCTCTCGTTGTGTGAAAAGTGTTAAATGAGTGTCCTCAATGTATTATGAGTGTCCCAATGCTGGATTCAATGGTAATTCAGCAAAGTCTTACACTTTTAAAAAACTGTCTTTTGTAGGTAAAAGTCTAGGGGCCGGAAGGCAGAGAGCGGATAAAAAGGCAAACTTTTCTCATTAACTGTCAGGCTCCGAGGGCTGTCACACTGGGGGGTACCCCTCTTTCTATTCTTCCCTTTCTTTTATTCTCCTCCTCTGAGCGCATCGGATTGTTTCCCCTGCTCTCCTTTTGTTCTGGAATCACATAACTTCACACGGCATCTGCCGCCGCACAAAAACACCTCACCAGTGTGAAAGAATCTAGCTTCTATCTGATGACCCTTTGATTTGCCTGCTCTTTTTTCCACCCCTCCCTCTTGCAGCCTGTGTCCCTCCTTCCCTTTCTCTAGCCCTCCCTTCCTCTCTCTCTCTTCCTATCCTCAAGCTTCCTGGAATGGTGTGATGGGGTCCCCGGGGGTCCGGGAGAGAGAGAGAGCAGGTGCTGTCGGCAATAAATGTTTAATTATTGGATTAATAATCATCCCTGGAGGCACAAGGGAAGAGGGAGAATACACTGTCACTGTCTTAACACAGCGCGGGACGTGCACACACACACACACACACACACACACACACACACACACACACACACACACACAGAGGCATAGATACACGCACAGGCATATACGGTCACCCATAAATGAATGAACACACACAAATGCAGTAAAATAAACAAACATGAACTGACACTAACTCATGCTGTCTGCTACTGTTTATAATGTCAAACTATCAATGACTGTACAACTTGACAATGAGCTGGAACCCACCCACCACTCCTATCTGTGACTATTAATGAGCATTTATAATAGATTCCAAACAATGCTTTCAAAACATGATTTCCATTATAGTGGGAGCAGACGACTAAATCACAGCTAGTTCAATTGATACATGTATGTATTATGATTTATGACTATGCTGTGTTGCGTCTATGAAATATGTATGAGGAATCATTGTCAAACACAATTTCAATAATCCCAAACTGATTTTGATCTCTTCATTGGGTATCCAGTGAGGTAATTGCTATCGTGCTGCAAATCTAATTTCATAAGTCTAACATTTATATACAGTAGTCAGCATTTTTAGGATAAAAACATGTTTCATGATACTTTTGTAATTATGTCATCACTTTTTGTGTGATTAAAACCTCTACAACAAAAGGAAGACATCCGCTGGTGGTTGGTGTGACACTCTGGCTCCGGGACTTTTGTATTTGAGCCAGGGTGTATTTTGTTATGTTGGGTTTGGGTGTATTTCTAGGTTTGCCTTTCTGTTGGCTTCATTTCTAGGTTTGGTCTATGACTCCCAATCGGAGGTAACGAGTGTCAGCTGTCGGCTCGTTATCTCTGATTGGGAGCCATATTTAATCTGAATGTTTTCCTGTGGGAATTGTGGGTTTTTGTTCCGTTTCGGTCAGTGTACCGTGGACTTCATTGAGTCGTCTTTTGTTTTGTAGTTCTATAACGTTTAATTAATAAAGTCATGTTTCTTGGACACGCTGCGCCTTGGTCATACTTAGACGACATAGACGACCGTGACAGAAAAACCCACCATAATAGGACCAAGCAGCGTGTTAAGCGGCAACAGGACCCTGCTCCTAAGGATTCATGGACATGGGGGGAGATACTGGCTGGAAAGGGTCCTTGGGCACAACCGGGAGAATATCGCCGCCCTCGTGAAGAGCTGGAGGCAGCTAAAGCCGAGAGGAGGCGGTATGAGGAGGCAGCACGGAGTCAAGGCTGGAAGCCCGTGGGTACTACCCAAAAATTTCTTGGGGGGGGGCTTAAAGGGAGTGTGGCGAAGTCAGGTAGGAGACCTGCGCCTACTCCCTGGACTTACCGTGGAGAGCGAGAGTACGGGCAGACACCGTGTTACGCAGTAGAGCGCATGGTGTCTCCTGTACGCAGGCATAGCCCGGTTCGGTACATTCCAGCTCCACGTATCGGCCGGGTTAGAGTGAGCGTTGAGCCAGATGTCATGAAGCCGGCCCAACGCATCCGGCTACCAGTGCGTCTTCTCGGGCCGGCGTACATGGCACCAGCCTTACGCATGGTGTTCCCGGTTCGCCCACATAGGCCGGTGCGGGTTATTCCACCTCCCCGTACTGGTCGGGCGACGGGGAGCATCAACCCGGGTAAGGTTGGGCAGGCTCAGTGCTCAAGGGGGCCAGTAAGCCTGCACGGTCCGGTATTTCCGGCGCCACCTCCCCGCTCCAGCCCAGTACCACCAGTGCCTACACCACGCACCAAGCCTCCTGTGTGTTCCCCGAGTCCTGTGCGTCCTGTTGCTGCTCTCCGCACTAGGCCTTATGTGCGTCCCCAGGGTCCAGCATGCCCTGTTCCTTCTCCCCGCACTAGGCTTTATGTGCGTTCCCAGGGTCCAGCATGCCCTGTTGCTTCTCACCGCACTAGCTCTGAGATGCGTGTCCGCAGCCCGGTACCTCCAGTTCCGGCACCACGCACCAGGCCTACGGTGCGCCTCAGACGGCCAGAGTCTGCCGTCTGCCCAACGGGGCCTGAACTGCCCGTCTGCCCAAAGGCGCTTGAACTGGCCGTCTGGACTGAGCCTGCAAAGCCGCCCGTCTGCCATGAGCCTTCAGAGCCGTCCGCCAGACCGGAGCCGCTAGAGCCTTCCGCCAGACAGGATCAGCCAGAGCCTTCCGCCAGACAGGATCAGCCAGAGTCTTCCGCCAGCCATGAGCAGCCAGATCCGTCAGCCGGCCATGAGCAGCCAGATCCGTCAGCCAGCCATGAGCAGCCAGATCCTTCAGCCAGCCATGAGCAGCCAGATCCGTCGGCCAGCCATGAGCAGCCAGATCCGTCGGCCAGCCATGAGCAGCCAGATCCGTCAGCCAGCCATGAGCAGCCAGATCCGTCAGCCAGCCATGAGCAGCCAGATCCTTCAGCCAGCCATGAGCCGTCCAGCCAGGATCCGCCAGAGCCAGCCAGCCAGGATCCGCCATTGAGTCCGGTGCTGTCCCTTAGCCCGGTGCTGCCCCTTATCCTGGTGCTGCCCCTTAGTCCGGTGCTGCCCTTTAGTCCGGTGCCGCCCCTTAATCCAGTGGGGTTTAGTTGGGGGGTGGTCATGTGGAGGAGGCTACGGAAGCAGATAGTGACTAAGGTGGGGTGGGGACCACGACCAGGGCCAGAACCGCCACCGTGGACAGACGCCCACCCAGACCCTCCCCTAGACTGTATGCTGGTGCGCCCGGAGTTCGCACCTTTAGGGGGGGGGTACTGTGACACTCTGGCTCCGGGACTTTTGTATTTGAGCCAGGGTGTATTTTGTTATGTTGGGTTTGGGTGTATTTCTAGGTTTGCCTTTCTGTTGGCTTCATTTCTAGGTTTGGTCTATGACTCCCAATCGGAGGTAACGAGTGTCAGCTGTCGGCTCGTTATCTCTGATTGGGAGCCATATTTAATCTGAATGTTTTCCTGTGGGAATTATGGGTTTTTGTTCCGTTTCGGTCAGTGTACCGTGGACTTCATTGAGTCGTCTTTTGTTTTGTAGTTCTATAACGTTTAATTAATAAAGTCATGTTTCTTGGACACGCTGCGCCTTGGTCATACTTAGACGACATAGACGACCGTGACAGTTGGTCAACAACACAAGATGGTGTGGCATCAACTCTCATTTAATCTCACTATGAAAGACGAGCTGATGTCTTCTCCTTTATAAAAACTAAACCAAAAATAAGAGAGCGTGATTTATCTAGCCGTCACATCTGAACTGCTACAGAACAGCTCACTGTCAATCTGTTTCTATAAGACAGAAAGATATGATTTCATACTCCATTTCAGATCAATAAAATAATGTCTAAGACTACTAGTGAAAAGGAAGTGGTCTGTTAGTGAAAGATAATGTGACTCCTTAAAACTGTAGGTAAAATAGTGTCTAAGATTACTAGTGAAGTCTAAAGGGTGTAGTGACGCTCAGCACAATGGAGGATCACTGAATATACAGTCTATCCTATCAATGGAGGATCACTGAATATACAGTCTATTCTATTAATGGAGGATCACTGAATATACAGTCTATCCTATCAGTGGAGGATCACTGAATATACAGTCTATCATAAGCATTAAATGCAAGCGCATGCATGAACGTAGACGTATGTGTGTGCATGTGTATGCATGAATGTGGGCTTGTGGATGTATGTACATGTGGATATCTACACATGCATGCTGTGTGTGTCTGTGTATTTGTATGCTTGTAAGAAATACTGAATATATACGTGTGTGTGGGCCAACACATTTGTGATGTATGTGTCTGAATGTGTGCATGTGTATATGCTAGTGAATTTTTATGTCCCTAAATTAGTGTTTGTACATGTCTCTTAATACGTTAAACTTGGCGTGTGTGTGTGTTTGTGTTGGGGTGGTCCGGGTGGTGCAGCCCCCTGCTGACAGCGTCAGTGTGACTCCTATTAGCAGAGCCTTTCCCCCATCGGGTCCTCCCGCTCTGTGTCGGGGACAATGGGAGCCATCCCCTCCACAAAGTTGGTGTGACGACCCCCATCCTGCACCGTTTTCCAGGGGAACTTTCTGGAACCCTCATTTTAAGGGGTCTTCCATTCATGGGGCAGCTGTGCCAGAAGATTCCACATCAGGTTCTAATCAGCCTACAATATGGGGATGGTATGGACCCCATGCAGTAGATCGATAGCCTCTCAGGCTATGTGCGGAAGGCCGTTGCATCATCTCATCCCTCAACCCACACTCAGACCTCACACCAATTCGCCAGTGTAGATGTTGAAGTGCCTCGGTAGTAGCTGGTGAGGTGAAAGCAATGCATAGATTATCTCTATAGGTGATAGTCTACATGGCAGCGTCAACATGTGGATGTGGTCTACCAGTAAAGCATGCTCTCACAATCTCTCTCTCTCTCTCTCTCTCTCTCTCTCTCTCTCTCTCTCTCTCTAACTCTCTCTCTCTCTCTCTCTCTCTCTCTCTCGAAAAGAAAAGAAACACACAGACACATTCGATAACTACTCCATCATCTGCTTAGGTGTAGGAGTAGATCCTCCACAGCCATATCTTATTTTCTAACAGGCACAATGAACACCCACTGGGAGACACACATCCACACCATAATGTTCCCATTTGGAATCATATTACATTTGTCTGAGGTGGATTATTGCCTTCAATATATCGCCTCACAAAGACGTTCATTTGTCTGTCAAACCATCTAATAATAGCCCTGGAAATGAACCAGTAAATAGTATTCCAACAAAATGAACTCACTTAAATCAAGCAAAGATGGAGTTGGAAAATGATGGCACTGCTGCATCCCTTGTCTCAGAAGAGGTACTGAAATAACAAATGTCATTGACGTAACCTGACACGATTAAAGCTTGATTTAAAATGGAAATGACTTTGACAAATGTCTGTTACATGGTCACAATTATTTTTGACGCCAAAACAACAGTTTTATCACAACCATAAATCAACCATAATAAGCTTGTAATAAAATACCACAGCAAAGATGAGTGTAATTACGTTGTAATGATTGCATGCTCCCTGGTTTCTCACTTCAGCCATACATATCATGTAATTATTGTTCTCTGTTGCAATAAACTGCCATAGTATCATGCTTGGTGAATACATTATCTTTCCTTCTCTATTACGTATGCAATGTGAACCCCAACTCCACTTTTTACTGCGTTCTGCATTTTATCGCTACACTGCCACTGTGTTTTGCCTACCAAACAGTGTTGAGTATGTACTCTCCCACTGTTAAGGGAGATCAGTTTTGGTTGTATTGTTTGGAGCATGTTTGGCCCTAGTAAGAGACAGGCCATCAGCGTTCTGGCTGGAAGTGGCGAGCTGGCGAATGTAGGGCTTGTGGTGTCAAATGACTGTTTAGGATGCAGCCCGTAATCTCTGTACTCTGGCTGGTAAATGCAGGGTGCAGTGTGATGAGAAATAAAAGCACAGCCAGGTCAGAACACACAGGAACAATATGGTATATTAGGACACGGTCCAAACTCACAGCCACTGCATGCCAATGGCTTTGTTCTTCCAAATGCATACATTTTAAGACGTGTGCAGCTGATATTGCTCATAACTTCGGCCTGGAGTTTTCCCTGGTCAGGTTTTGAGATCCACTTCTTGCGCTTATGCTTCATTATAATGTTGCGTCAGATGTCTTTAATGTCAAGTAATGGCAATCATTATGTAATTCCTATGACAGGTTAAAAGGCCATTATGGCAGTACAACCTATTGCTACCAGGAATTCTTGATCACACTGTCATTTGTACTGTCTGGGTCCTCCATCTACAGTTACCACTGATGGTCACTCTTGGAAGTGATAAAAAGTGACAGTTCATATAATTTTTTCATTCCCAGACTCTCCACTTTAAAAAGTGGTCTCTAACTGAAGTGTTCCATTCGGAGCTCAGATTGGAGATCAATAGCAGAGCCTGCGTCATGGCGTCCAGTGTTTTTTCTTCCCCTGCTTGAGAACATCATCAAAATTGAACTCTCATTACCACCCACTCCTCCATCCTCTCCCCAAGCGCCTCCAACAATTAGTCTGATTCAACAAAGTGAGAAGAAACACAGCGCAATCGTTTATTGACTAAACTTTGCATTCTGGAAAACTCCCAGACAAGGAGTGAGAAGTCAGTTATGTTGTTCATTGGTCTTCTCTGAGACGATTTTGACCTTTTCTGTATACTGTATTGAAGCCGCCAAGGCCTAGGAGATGGGGTTTTGTCTAAGGAATCGATGGCATTGAACTCTTCTACATATTGACCTCTGTGACGACTTCAGTCTCTTTTGCTGAAGCACAGGGGCTGTGGAAATCCGTGACTCATTCAAATAAAAGTTTATTGGTCGCTTACACAGATTTTCAGATGTTATCAGTGTATTACTGCACTGTTGGAGCTAGAAACACAAGCATTTCGCTGCACCTGCGATAACATCTGCAAATCAGTGTACGTGATCAATAAATATTGATTTCATTTTTCAATTTTTGCAAATGTATTGAGAATGAAATACAGAAATATCTAATTTACATAAGTATTCACACCCCTGAGTCAATACTTTGTAGAAGCATCTTTGGCGGCGATTACAGCTGTGAGTCTTTTGTGGTAAGTCTGTAAGAACTTTGCACACTTGGACTGTACAATATTTGCCTATTTCATTCAAGCCCTATCAAGTTGGGTACTGGGTGAAGGCCGGCTAGTGGTGACTGTTTAACAGTCTGATGGCCTGGAGATAGAAGCTATTTGTCAGTCTCTCGGTCCCAGCTTGGATGCACCTGTACTGTCTCCGCCTTTTAGATCGTAGCGGGGTGAATGGGCCGTGGCTCGGGTGGCTGAGGTCCTTGATGATCTTCTTGGCCTTCCTGTGACACCGGGTGCTGTAAATATCCTGCCCCCTGGTGATGCATTGGACTGACCGCACCACCCTCTGGAGAGCCCTGCGGTTGTGGATGGTGCAATTGTCGTACCAGTCAGTGATACAGCCTGACAAGATGCTCTCAATGGTGCATCTGTAGAAGTTCGTGAGGGTCTTCGGTGCCTTCTTCACCACACTTTCTGTTATATTCCTGGCACCACTCCTCCAGTACTCTCACCTCCTCCCTGTAGGCTGTCTCGTCGTTGTTGGTAATCAGGCCTACCACTGTTGTGTCATCAGCAAACGTGTCTGCAGTGTCTAGACTTGAGAGCTTAGCCTTTTGAACAAATTCTTAATTTGAATGTCGCAAACAGTACTGGAGTCAATGACGAAACGAGGCATATGTCTATCCACACACAATGTATACCCTAGCCTGTCAGCATATCAAGTGGCAACCCGTGAGCCAACACATGTCAACTCATTGCTGTTGGCTTTGTGACAGCCATGGAAGCCTGTTCCCCCAGAGATGTGTCTGTCTGCTGAGATGGGGTGTGGTTGACCATTGAGCTCTTTCGAACAGCGAGACGAGACTTCTGCTGTTCACACCTGCAGTTGACTGTGTAAAATCGGTGGTGATGTGGCCCCACACTGTTAAGTGGCACCAGGGGTGGGTAGAACATCTGTACCCAGGTCTGGCTGTGCCCTGCTGAGAAGCTCCAGGGCTGGGGTATAGGACAGCCGGCTGAAGCCCCTCCTCCTGGTCCCAACTGGACGGAGGTGGCGACAGATGGCCAGTCCCGTGGTGCGATCAGGATGCAGGTGTGGCATGCCCGTGAATCCTCTGCCCTCCCACAGCTGGATCCACAACTCCCATCGGGGAAGGAGGTGCCTCGTAATTGGGTGACTTTTTGGCAACAACACCGAGCGCCACTGACCCTCGGCTGGCAAGCAGTTTGCATGCTCCGTCATTAGAGTGGCACTTCTGCACTGCCCATATGCCAGGGTGGCATAATTGGTGCTTCCGTACGTTCATACATTCAGCTGGGAGGCCAGAGGGAGAAAACCACCAGAGCAAGCTGGCCGCTGTCTCCTGAGGGGGTTGTGTCCAATCACGCCTCACAAACTAACTCTCCAGGAAACGCCATGGCTGATTTCACTATTTCCCCCCGATCACATCACGAATCAGTCAACTTGACTGTTCACTCCAAAGCATTCAAACGCAAATCTCATAGCTGACACTTTCGGGATCGATGCAGTTTAAAAGCACAGGATGTTCTGGTAACACCCATGTCCTACTTTTCTAATATGTCATTGTAGGAAAGCCAGTGGAAGACGGGTTAACAGGGCATATATGCTGTTGGTCTGTGGATTAGCCATTCTCCAGGGGCCTAATGTAGACTTGGGGCCACGAGGGGAGGAAGTTAAACAAAGCGCTGGCTCCAGCCCACAGCGGTGACTCTAAACCCTGAGCAATCTCGGCGTAATCACACAACAAAGACACAATTAGCCACGAACCCATGGATATTAACTTGGAAAACACACCCCTGTCATTTGTACCCTTCGGATATTTGCATTTCATGAATTCTACCCCCTACCTTACCCTATCCATTTATCTTTTTTGTAAAAAGCTAATTTGCTGAAAAATGCAAAGTATTCATTTAAATATGCATTAGAACACCACCCCCCACCCAAACCAAAAGTGCTAATTTAGCAAAACCGCAGACCATATCTGTCTCACTTAGGTTACCGTCCTCGAATCTGAATCTCTCCTATTCTCAAGTGCTTCTCCAGACTGGCCCTTTGCACCCATTGCAGTGAGACTTTGATATGACCAGTCTGAAACAACCTTACCCACTCACTGGGAAGGGGCGCTTTCTAGCAATCAATGCACCGAATGCTTCAGAAGATTCGAGTTCATTCCAATCAGTACTATAAAGAGAAAACAGTGGTGTGTAAGAGTGAAGGGGTCTGTGGCGTATTGATTGTTACAAAATATGAATTATTTGTCAGCCCTGATATTTCAAGAGAAGAAAACTTTGGTTTGATTGCTTTCCCACTGTGTTGTCTTCTGTTTGGCAGACTTCAAATAGGCCAAGCATTTTAGGTGAGCGAACCTTGTGAAAATCAATTGTGTCCGCCCAAAAAAAAAAAGTATATATACAGTTGAAGTCGGAAGTTTACATACACTTAGGTTGGAGTCATTAAAACTCGTTTTACAACCACTCCACAAATTTCTTGTTAACAAACTTTAGTTTTGGCAAGTCGGTTAGGACATCTACTTTGTGCATGACACAAGTAATTTTTCCAACAATTGATACAGACAGATTATTTCACTTATAATTCGCTGTATCACAATTCCAGTGGGTCAGAAGTTTACATACACTAAGGTGACTGTGCCTTTAACCAGATTGGAAAATTCCAGAAAATGATGTCATGGCTTTAGAAGCTTCTGATAGGCTAATTGACATCATTTGAGTCAATTGGAGGTGTACCTGTGGATGTATCTCTACCTTCAAGCTCAGTGCCTCTTTGCTCGACATCATGGGAAAATCAAAAGAAATCAGCCAAGACCTCAGAAAAAATAATTGTAGACCTCCACAAGTCTGGTTCATCCTTGGGAGCAATTTCCAAACGCCTGAAGGCGTATAAATACCATGGGACCACGCAGGCATCATACCGCTCAGGAAGGAGACGCGTTCTGTCTCCTAGAGATGATCGTACTTTGGTGCGAAAAGTGCAAATCAATCCCAGAACAACAGCAAAGGACCTTGTGAAGATGCTGGAGGAAACAGGTCCAAAAGTATCTATATCCACAGTAAAACGAGTCCTATATCGACATAACCTGAAAGGCTGCTCAGCAAGGAAGAAGCCACTGCTCCAAAACAGACATAAAAAAGCAAGACTACGGTTTGCAACTGCACATGGGGACAAAGATCGTACTTTTTGGAGAAATGTTCTCTGGCCTGATGAAACAAAAATAGAGCTGTTTGGCCATAATGACCATCGTTATGTTTGGAGGAAAAAGGGCACTGCTTGCAAGCCGAAGAACACCATCCCAACCGTGAAGCATGGGTGTGGCAGCATCATGCTGTGGGGGTGCTTTGCTGCAGGAGGGACTGGTGCACTTCACAAAATAGATGGCATTATGAGGAAGGAAAATTATGTGGATATATTGAAGCAACATCTCAAGACATCAGTCAGGAAGTTAAAGCTTGGTCGCAAATGGGTCTTCCAAATGGACAATGACCCCAAGCATACTTCCAAAGTTGTGGCAAAATGGCTTAAGGACAACAAAGTCAAGGTATTGGAGTGGCCATCACAAAGCCCTGACCTCAATCCTATAGAACATTTGTGGGCAGAACTGAAAAAGTGTGTGCGAACAAGGAGGCCTACAAACCTGACTCAGTTACACCAGCTCTGTCAGGAGGAATGGGCCAAAATTCTCCCAACTTATTGTGGGAAGCTTGTGGAAGGCTACCTGAAACGTTTGACCCAAGTTAAACAATTTAAAGGCAATGCTACCAAATACTAATTGAGTGTATGTAAACTTCTGACCCACTGGGAATGTGATGAAAGAAATAAAAGCTGAAATAAATCATTCTCTCTACTATTATTCTGACATTTCATATTCTTAAAATAAAGTGGTGATCCTAACTGACCTAAGACAGGGAATTTTTACTAGGATTAAATGTCAGGAATTGTGAAAAACTGAGTTTAAATGTATTTGGCTAAGGTGTATGTTAACTTCCAACTTCAACTGTATATATAAAAAAGAAATTATGAATATCGCTAGCAACAACAGAATAAACTCATTTTGAATGACATACCTAAAGTAGAAAAGAGGAGAATATCTTCTTTCTAATTATCAACTTTATTTCTCAACTCCTAATATTAAGCAAATTACACTAATTGGAACTAATTACACTCACTGGAGTATCTGACATAACGGAAGGCTTTGAAAAAACACCCGTGAATAGGCTACCAGTGTGGCAAGTGTCGCTGGCTGCTGGTAAACTTTCTTGACTTGGACATACAGTACATTTTGCCAACACATGGCTAACCTTTGTTTAACCAGCTAGACAGCTGCTATTGTGTTTGGAGTTCCCTTTCTAGATAATAAGCTATGTTAGAGTTTACACTTCCTCTTCCAATTATAATGTGGGGAGGTCAAAATAATAAAAAACGATTTACCAAATCTATTCATTTAAAAATGTTGATTACTTCCCCATGCCATTATCATTCATCTGATGATAAGACAAGACATGAATGTTTTTGTTTTTTTTGCTAACGTGATGGGGATCCCTGGGTTGCCGGTTTGACTGGGAGGGCAAGAAAAGGTTGGAGACCCCTGATCTAGAGGGCTTTTTATGTTTTCATTTTTTGAATACAAACTGGCAAATCCACTGCAAATGCAACGCTTGACAAGCTGGAAAAGTTGTGGTTTGAATTTAAATATTAGGTTTGACTATTCCTTGCTCTGACCATTACCTTAGTTGAGTCTGGAGCCTGGTTGTGGCAATTCAATACTTATCACTGTAGACGATATACACTATATATACAAAAGTGTGTGGACACCCCTTCAAATTAGTGGATTCTGCTATTTCAGCCACACCTGTTGCTGACAGGTGTATAAAATCGAGCACACTGCCATGCAATTTCTATAGACAAACATTGGCAATAGAATGGCCTTACTGAAGAGCTCAGTGACTTTCAATGTGGCACCATCATAGGATGCCACCTTTCCAACAAGTCAGTTCGTCAAATTTCTGCCCTGCTAGAGCTGCCCCGGTCAACTGTAAATGCTGTTATTGTGAAGTGGAAACGTCTAGGAGCAACAACGGCTCAGCCACGAAGTAGTAGGCCGCACAAGCTCACAGAACGGCACCACCGAGTGCAAAAAATTGTCTGTCCTCGGTTGCAACACTCACTACCGAGTTCCAAACTGCCTCTGGATCAACGTCAGCACCATAACTGTTTGTCAGGAGCTTCATGAAATGGGTTTCCAAGCCTAAGATCACCATGCGCAATGCTAAGCATCAGCTGGAGTTGTGCAAAGCTCGCCGCCATTAGACTCTGGAGCAGTGGAAACGCGTTCTCTGGAGTGATGAATCACGCTTCACCATCTGGCAATCCGACGGACAAATCTGGGTTTGGCGGATGCCAGGAGAACGTTACCTGCTCGAAGGCATAGTGCCAACTGTAAAGTTTGGTGGAGGAGGAATAATGGTCTGGGGCTGTTTTTCATGGTTCCAGACGATTCTGTGCTTCCAAGTTTGTGGAAACAGTTTGGGGAAGGCCCTTTCCTGAATCAGTATGACAATGCCCCCATGCACACAGCGAGGTCCATACAGAAAGGTCAACCAGGCATTGACTCGGTACCGGTACCCCCTGTAGCCTCATTATTGTTATTTTATTGTGTTACTTTTTATAATTTTTTTACCTTTGTTTATTTAGTAAATATTTTCTTAACTCTTACTTGAACTGCATTGTTGGTTAAGGGCTTGTAAGTAATAATTTAATGGTAATGTCTACACCTGTTGTATTCGGCACATGTGACAAATAACAATTTGATTTGATTTGAATTTAAATGGTTTGTCAAACTTGACTGGCCTGCACAGAGCCCTGTCCTCAACCCCATCGAACACCTTTGAGATGAATTGGAACACCGACTGCGAGCCAGGCCTAATCACCTAAAATCAGTGCCCGACTTCACTAATGCTCTTGTGGCTGAATGGGAGCAAGTCTCCACAGCAATGTTCCAACATCTAGTGAAAAGCCTTCCCAGAAGAGCGGAGGCTGTTATAGCAGCAAAGAGGGGACCAACTCCATATTAATGCCCATGATTTTGGAATGAGATGTTCGACGAGCAGGTGCCCACATACTTTTGGTCATGTAGTGTATTTAATGTTTGAATGCTAAATAAATGTAATCTCACAATGAGTAAAAACAATTCTGAAACAAAACAAAAGAAAGAAAATGATTAGTTTTATAACCAAGGAAGAGTGGCCAGTTAACTAAAAGCCTGGTGACAAGGCAGGTACAGGTGAACTAGTAAGAGAAAATCTGTGTATGTAGCCTAAGTAAGTGTAAGTGTCTCCATGCATGTGTATGTGTGCCCTTCGAGGTGTGACTTAAGACAACATTTAACGGCCCACAGACAGCCATAAAACAACTGCATACACAGCCACCACGCCTCATCAGCCACGGACCCGCCCCATCCCTAACTCAGGCCTGCCTGGCTGGCTGACTGGCTGGTTGGCCAGCTGGGGCTCTCTCCGCAGGGCTGATGAGCTGGGCTGAGTAACAGGTAGCATCCCCAGGTGCAGGGGCCTCCTCCCAGGTCGGTAAGCCATTGCGCACAGGGCCGACAAAGCTGCGCTTAATTAGGCAAGAAGGGGGCTCCCATCGGCCTGTAATGGGGTCTTATGAGAGCCATGTTGAAGCATGGGCGAACTAGGGGGGGTCCGCTTATTGCCCTGCATTATGGATTTACCCATCTGGCCATTGAAGGGGGTGGAGGGCAAGGTGATGTGCTGTCGGCCGACTTAAACAAAGACTCGGGGAGAGAGGGGCGTGTCCATGAACACACGCTGAATTACTGTGGCCGCTACAGGGCCATTGTGTTCGTGATGGGTTGGCTTTTCACAGCTGGGGCAGCCCAAATTGTTCTTTTATACTCGTTTATACTCCCTTATTGGAGCCAGAGGGGCTCTGGGAATGATTAACAGACACCACAATGAAGTGGACTCATTGTCAACCTTTCCTTCTCAATTTACTTTTCCCATTTATTTCTCCCTCCCCAATTGCAAATGCCTGGACCTCGCTTGGTTAACTATGCTGACGATGATCAGACGGCAGAAAATTTGCTTCAAAAGCACAGAAGTGGTGGCCTTGAGTTATTTTGTTGAGGTTGTGTGGATGTCTGTTTGTTTGCCCAAACTTGGAAAAATGTTGGGTAAACTATAGACATTTACATATACAGTGGCTTGTGAAAGTATTCACCCCCCTTTGCCATTTTTCCTATTTTGTTGCCTTACAACCTGGAATTAAAATTTATTTTTGGGGGGTTTGTATCATTTGATTTACAGAACATGCCTACCACTTTGAAGATGCAAAATATTTTTTATTGTTAAACAAACAAGAAATAAGACAAAAAAACAGAAAACTTGAGCGTGCATAACTATTCAGTCTCAAATCTCTGGAAGACTGAAACAGGTTTCCCTCAAGAATTTCCCTGTATTTAGCGCCATCCATCATTCCTTCAATTCTGACCAGTTTCCCAGTCCCTGCCGATGAAATAAATCCCCACAGCATGATGCTGCCACCACTATGCTTCACTGTGGATGGTGTTCTCGGGGTGATGAGAGGTGTTGGGGGGTGCGCCAGACATAGCGTTTTCCTTAATGGCCAAAAAGCTCAATTTTAGCCTCATCTTCCATATGTTTGGGAAGTCTCCCACATGCCTTTTGGCGAACACCTTTTGGCGTGTTTGCTTATTTTTTTCTTTAAGCAATGGCTTTTTTCTTGCCACTCTTCTGTAAAGCCCAGCTCTGTGGAGTGTACGGTTTAAAGTGGTCCTATGGAAAGATACTCCAATCTCAGCTGTGGAGCTTTGCAGCTCCTTCAGGGTTATCTTTGGTCTCTTTGTTGCCTCTCTGATTAATGCCCTCCTTGCCTGGGCCATGAGTTTTAGTGGGTGGCCCTCTCTTGGCAGGTTTGTTGTGGTGCCATATTCTTTCCATTTTTTAATTTAATTTAATTTATTTTATTTTACCTTTATTTAACTAGGCAAGTCAGTTAAGAACAAATTCTTATTTACAATAACGGCCTACACCGGCCAAACCCGGACGACGCTCGGCCTCACAATTTTTTAATAATGGATTTAATGGTGCTCCGTGTGATGTTGAAAGCTTCTGATATTTTTTTATAACCCAACCCTGATCTGTACTTCTCCACAACTTTGTCCCTGACCTGTTTGGAGAGCTCCTTGGTCTTCATGGTGCCACTTGCTTGGTGGTGCCCCTTGCTTAGTGCTGTTGCAGACTCTGGGGCCTTTCAGAACAGGTGTATGTATAATGAGATCATGTGACAGATCATGTGACACTTAGATTGCACACAGATGGACTTTATTTAACTAATTATGTGACTTCTGAAGGTAATTGGTTGCACCAGATCTTATTAAGGGGTTTCATAGCAAAGGGGGTGAATACATATGCACGCACCACTTTTCCATTATTTATTTTTTTGAATATTTTGAAACAAGTAATTTTTTAAATTTCACTTCACCAATTTGGACTATTTTGTGTATGTCCATTACATGAAATCCAAATAAAAATCAATTTAAATTACAGGTTGTAATGCAACAAAATAGGAAAAACACCAAGGGGGTGGAATACTTTTGTAAGGCACTGTAGCACATTTGGGGGGTAAAAAGCTAAAACAGTTAAATCTCTAACCTTAATAAAAATATAATATTTCATATCTGAGGACTACTCATTCAAAGTCTATGGACTACTCATTCGAAGTCTATCAGTTTCAAAAGTTTGGTCATTCCCTCTGTGAAATTATCACAGACTTTTCTGTTTTGTCAACTTCACACTCTTGACACAGTTACCCAAACAGTGCAGGGACACGAAGGTGAGTGCATAGTGGAAAGAGTCAAAACTCCTTGTGCCCCATACCCCGCCTCCCTCCTCTCCCTCCTGTGTTATGCTTCCTGTATCTGATCTGATGTCCATTTCGCAGCCCGCCGCTGGTCCTCAGGGGAAAGGAAGTGGAATAGGGGCCCTTCAAATGAGGCCAGCGCCCCGCCTCCCTCACCAATAAGCCCAGCTTGATAGAGTTTACGTGGCAATTAGGAGAGAGATGAGTGGCCCTTTCATGAGTTGGATAAATGAAAGGCCTGGCTGGTCGGGCTCCGCCCCCCGCTGGTCCTCTCTTGGTACGAGCTGAGCCCTGCCACCGCTTCCCCCTCTCAGATCTCTCTGTCACACTGAAGCCATTAGTCCAGTGGCCCGGTTGGTGCTGAGACTAATAATCGTGCCCTTCCAGGAAATTAAACCGATGTAATGAAGATGCTCTCATTTTGGGTCTGAGATCTAAGGTTTTCATTTTATGGTGGCTTGAGGTGTTAAGGTTTGCTGTGGGGAGAGCAATGCACAACATTTTATTTGAGGTGATTTCACTGGAATTTATTGTATTCTTTTAGTGTATTTTGTCTTTGTAAGCCACATTTGATGCTGTAAGAACATAGAGCACTGTCACTGAGTGTGACATAACTAATCATAGATTCTTCTGACCCTGTTCAGTCGAAAACTGGAACACCATTTTACTGAGACAGTACAGAGATGACCCACATTGCTCCAGCTAGATCTATGGGTCTCCAGGTTGACTACCATTGTATAATTATTGTGGCATCATGTTCCTTGTTTTGCAGTTACAATACCAAGTTGACTTGTCTAAAGTGTATCAAAACTAATGGGCACTGGATTGATTATCGCCACAAGGGCCAACTCTATCCAAGCTATTTTTTCCAAAGTCTATATAGACAATGCAGAGCCATGCTGTAGTGTTATATTAAACCATGATTTCTATGATTTTGGCTGTAATCGTTTAGTAGGCATTATTGGGATGATGGCAAACACAATGGGGTATGTAGTTTGGCCTGCTTATGCTTGTACTGACATTCTTGGACAGTGACAGTGTTTTTGAGACAGCAGGGGTTCTGTCTGGAGACATAGCTGAGGATGGGATAGGCCTCTACTGCCAGCTGAGCACACACACGCACAAACACCCACAAAGAGAGGCATTTGACAGGCTGATTACAGCACAAAGAGATGGACAGGGTGGGTTCCGTTCCTTCAGTGGGGTCCCCCAAGGACTCCCCACACACACTTTAACTCACACACTCCAGCACAATGGGAGAACCTTGTAATTAGGCCATAGAGCATTTCATTGAGCTCATTATGACACCCGTGTAAAGATTTGATGCTCCATCAACCCTCAGAGTAGCGTGTAGTGGAGTCATATCTATAATAATGGCTTCCCTCTGTGTATAGATAGGTACAGTAGACACAGCTAGGAGTAATATATCTCTAGTCTACACTATAGTCCCATAGTTGCAGACCTGTTTTTACCTTCTGTCATGAAAGGTTTTCAGAGCACAGGCCCAAATATGAGCAAGCTGAAATTACTTTTGAGTCTGGTGACTTGTATTTTTACTTGACCCTTATTTTTGTCACTATGAATATGTTTCCGAACGACAGCAATTGAGCAATACGACAGAACACAGACACCGAAGTTCAAGGAAAGCTCATTTTCTTCTGTTAATTACATTGGCTCATCCCAAGCAGACCAAGATCACTTCATAACATATTGAGGTTACGCCACTCATCTAGGAAACACGAGAGACAAATCCCAGTCTGTGCCTCTGAGAGCATAAATACAAATTAATTTTTTTCCTCCCGACATTGGTTTGTATTGTGGAAAACCAAAGTCTGATCTAAACCTATCCAGTAGCCCTACAATGTTGTGATAGTATGTACTGATTGCTATCTCAGGTATAGCAGAAAATCAATACAGTGTGCAACTAGAATAGATGTACAGTATAGATATCAGATACTACTGCAAAGGCTGAATTGTAATTTGAATTTGCACTAACTCAAACTTTTGCATACTGAAAATGATTTTCTTTCAACACAACAAAAAGCATGAGCTGGAGCACACCCAGAGAAAATGATTTTGTGTAGAGGAGCTGACTAACGGTGAATAAACTGTAAGCCATGAAGATAAAGAGAGTAGCACACTGTATACAGTACCAGTAAAACATTTGGACACACCTACTCATTCAAGGGTTTTTCTTTATTTTTACTATTTTCTACATTGTAGAATAATAGTGAAGACATCAAAACTATGAAATAACACATAGTAATCAAAAAAATTATTAAACAAATCAAAATATATTATATATTTGAGATTCTTCAAAGTAGCCACCCTTTGCCTTGATGACAGCTTTGCCCACTCTTGGAATTCTCTCAACCAACTTCATGAGGTTGTCACCTGGAATGCATTTCAATTAACAGGTGTGCCTATTTAAAAGTTAATTTGTGGAATTTCTTTCCTTCTTAATGCGTTTGAGCCAATCAGTTGTGTTGTGACAAAGTAGGGGTGGTATACCGAAGATAGCCCTATTTGGTAAAAGACCAAGTCCATATTATGGCATGAACAGCTCAAATAAGCAAAGAGAAACGAGAGTCCATCATTACTTTAAGACATGAAGGTCAGTCACTCCGAAAAATTTCAAGAACTTAGAAAGTTTCTTCAAGTGCAGCTGTGGCGGTCCTCTCATGAGGACCGCCACAGGAGTTACCTCTGCTGCAGAGGATAAGTTCATTAGAGTCACCAGCCTCAGAAATTGCAGCCCAAATAAATGCTTCACAGAGTTCAAGTAACAGACACATCTCAACATCAACTGTTCAGAGGAGACTGCGTGAATCAGGCCTTCATGGTCGAATTGCTGCAAAGAAACCACTACTAAAGGACCCCAATAATAAGAAGAGACTTGCTTGGGCCAAGAAACACGAGCAATGGACATTAGACCGGTGGAAATCTGTTCTTTGGTCTGATGAGTCCAAATTTGAGATTTTTGGTTCCAACCGCTGTGACTTTGTGAGACGCAGAGTAAGTTTTTTTATTTTTTTATTTTATTTCACCTTTATTTAACCAGGTAAGCCAGTTACAACTGCGACCTGGCCAAGATAAAGCAAAGCAGTGCGATAAAAACAACAACACAGAGTAAAAAAACATAAAGTCAAAAAATACAACAGAAAATATATATACAGTGTGTGCAAATGTAGCAAGTTATGAAGGTAAGGCAATAAATAGGCTATAGTGCAAAATAATTACAATTAGTATTAACACTGGAATGCTAGATGTGCAAGAGATTATGTGCAAATAGAGATACTGGGGTGCAAAAGAGCAAAATAAATAACAATATAGGGATGAGGTAGTTGGGTGGGCTAATTTCAGATGGGCTGTGTACAGGTGCAGTGATCGGTAAGGTGCTCTGACAACTGATGCTTAGTTAGTGAGGGAGATAAGAGTCTCCAGCTTCAGAGATTTTTGCAATTCGTTCCAGTCATTGGCAGCAGAGAACTGGAAGGAATGGCGGCCAAAGGAGGTGTTGGCTTTGGGGATGACCAGAGAGATATACCTGCTGGAGCGCAGACTACGGGTGGGTGCTGCTATGGTGACCAATGAGCTAAGATAAGGCGGGGATTTGCCTAGCAGTGATTTATAGATGGCCTGGAGCCAGTGGGTTTTACGACGAACATGTAGTGAGGACCAGCCAACAAGAGCGTACAGGTCACAGTGGTGGGTAGTGTATGGGGCTTTGGAGACAATACGGATGGCACTGTGATAGACTACATCCAATTTGCTGAGTAGAGTGTTGGAGGCTATTTTGTAAATGACATCGCCGAAGTCAAGGATCGGTAGGATAGTCCGTTTTACGAGGGCATGTTTGGCAGCATGAGTGAAGGAGGCTTTGTTGCGAAATAGGAAGCCGATTCTAGATTTAACTTTGGATTGGAGATTCTTAATGTGAGTCTCTCTAGAGAGAGTTTACAGTCTAACCAGACACCTAGGTATTTGTAGTTGTCCACATACTCTAGGTCAGACCCGTCGAGAGTAGTGATTCTAGTCGGGTGGGCGGGTGCCAGCAGCGTTCGATTGAAGAGCATACATTTAGTTTTACTAGTGTTTAAGAGCAGTTGGAGGCTACTGAAGGAGTGTTGTATGGCATTGAAGCTTGTTTGGAGGTTTGTTAACACAGTGTCCAATGAAGGGCCAGATGTATACAAAATGGTGTCGTCTGCGTAGAGGTGGATCTGAGAGTCACCAGCAGCAAGAGCGACATCATTGATATACACAGAGAAAAGAGTCGGCCCAAGAATTGAACCCTGTGGCACCCCCATAGAGACTGCCATAGGTCCAGACAACAGGCCCTCCGATTTGACACATTGAACTCTATCTGAGAAGTAGTTGGTGAACCAGGCGAGGCAGTCATTTGAGAAACCAAGGCTATTTAGTCTGCCAATAAGAATGCGGTGGTTGACAGAGTCGAAAGCCTTGGCCAGGTCGATGAAGACGGCTGCACAGTACTGTCTATTATCGATCGCGGTTATAATATCATTTAGGACCTTGAGCGTGGCTGAAGTGCACCCATGACCAGCTCGGAAACCGGATTGCATAGCGGACAAGGTACGGTGGGATTCGAAATGGTCGGTGATCTGTTTGTTAACTTGGCTTTCAAATACTTTCGAAAGGCAGGGCAGGATGGATATAGGTCTGTAACAGTTTGGATCTAGAGTGTCACCCCCTTTGAAGAGGGGGATGACCGCGGCAGCTTTCCAATCTCTGGGGATCTCAGACGTTACGAAAGAGAGGTTGAACAGGCTAGTAATAGGGGTTGCGACAATTTCATCGGGTAGTTTTAGAAAGAAAGGGTCCAGATTGTCTAGCCCAGCTGATTTGTAGGGGTCCAGATTTTGCAGCTCTTTCAGAACATCAGCTGTCTGAATTTGTGTGAAGGAGAAGCGGGGGGGGGGCATGGGCAAGTTGCAGCGGAGGGTGTAGAGTTGGTGGCCGGGGTAGTGGTAACCAGGTGGAAAGCATGGCCAGCCGTAGCAAAATGCTTGTTGAAATTCTCGATTATTGTAGATTTATCGGTGGTGATAGTGCTTCCTAGCCTCAGTGCAGTGGACAGCTGGGAGGAGGTGCTCTTATTCTCCATGGACTTTACAGTGTCCCAAAACTTTTTGGAGTTAGTGCTACAGGATGCAAATTTCTGTTTGAAAAAGTTAGCCTTTGCTTTCCTGACTGCTTGTGTATATTGGTTCCTAACTTCCCTGAAAAGTTGCATATCGCGGGGGCTATTTGATGCTAATGCAGTACGCCACAGGATGTTTTTGTGCTGGTCAAGGGCAGTCAAGTCTGAGGAGAACCAGGGGCTATATCTGTTCTTAGTTCTGTATTTTTTGAATGGGGCATGTTTATTTAAGATTGAGAGGAAATTACTTTTAAAGAACAACCAGGCATCCTCTACTGATGAGATCTATATCCATCCAGGATACCTGGGCCAGGTCAATTAGGAAGGCCTGCTCGCTAAAGTGTTTTAGGGAGCGTTTGACAGTGATGAGGGGTGGTCGTTTGACCGCGGACCCGTTACGGACGCAGGCAATAAGGCAGTGATCGCTGAGATCCTGGTTGAAGACAGCGGAGGTGTATTTAGAGGGTAAGTTAGTCAGGATGATATCTATGAGGGTACCCATGTTTACGGATTTAGGGTTGTACCTGGTAGGTTCGTTGATAATTTGTGTGAGATTGAGGGCATCTAGTTTGGATTGTAGGATGGCCGGGGTGTTAAGCATATCCCAATTTAGGTCACCAAGCAGTACGAACTCTGAGGATAAATGGGGGGCAATCAATTCACATATGGTGTCCAGGGCACAGCTGGGGGCTGAGGGGGGTCTGTAGCAAGCAGCAACAGTGAGAGACTTATTTCTGGAAAGGTGGATTTTTAGAAGTAGAAGCTCAAACTGTTTGGGCACAGACCTGGATAGTATGATAGAGCTCTGCAGGCTATCTCTACAGTAGATTGCAACTCCACCCCCTTTGGCAGTTCTATCTAGACGGAAAACGTTATAGTTGGGGATGGACATTTCAGAATTTTTGGTGGCCTTCCTAAGCCAGGATTCAGACACTGCTAGAACATCAGGATTGGCGGAGTGTGCTAACGCAGTGAATAACTCAAACTTAGGAAGTACACTTCTGATATTAACATGCAAGAAACAAAGGCTTTTGCGATTACAGAAGTCAACAAATGATAGCGCCTGGGGAGTAGGAGTGATACTGAGGGCTGCAGGGCCTGGGTTAGCCTCTACATCACCAGAGGAACAGATGAGGACTAGAATAAGGATACGGCTAAAAAAGTGAACGGATGATCGCCGCATGAGTGGTTCCCACCGGGAAGCATGGAGGAGGAGGTGTGATGGTGTGGGGGTGCTTTGCTGGTGACACTGTTTGTGATTTATTTAGAGTTCAAGGCACACTTAACCAGCATGGCTACCACCAACAGGACAACGACCAAAAACACACCTCCAGGCTGAATAAGGCATATTTGACCAAGAAGGAGAGTGCTGCATCAGATGACCTGGCCTCCACAATCACCCGACCTCAACCCAATTGAGACGGTTTGGGATGAGTTGGAACGCAGATTGAAGGAAAAGTAGCCAACAAGTGCTCAGCATATGTGGGAACTCCTTCAAGACTGTTGGAAAAACATTCCTCATGAAGCTGGTTGAGAGAATGCCAAGAGTGTGCAAAGCTGTCATCAAGGCAAAGGGTGGCTACTTTGAAGAATCTAAAATCTAAAATCTATATTTGTTTAACACTTTGTTGGTTAATACATGATTCCACATGTGTTATTTCATAGTTTTGATGTCTTCACTATTATTCTACAATGTAGAAAATAGTAAAAATAAAGAAAAACTTTTGACTGGTACTCTATATACAGTGCATTCAGAAATTATTCAGACCCCTTGACTTTTTCCACATTTTGTTACGTTACAGCCTTATTCTAAATTTTATTACATCGTTTTTCCCCCTCATAAATCTACACACAATACCCCATAATGACAAAGCAAAAACAGGTTTTTAGAATATAACATTTACATAAGTATTCAGACCCTTTTCTCAGTACTTTGTTAAAGCACCTTTGGCAGCGATTACAGCCTCAAGTCTTTTTGGGTATGCCGCTACAAGCTTGGCACACCTGTATTTGGGGAGTTTCTCCCATTCTTCTCTGTAGATCATCTCAAGCTCTGTCAGGTTGGATTGGGAGTGTCGCTGTACAGCTATTTTCAGGTCTCTCAAGAGATGTTCGATCGGGTTCAAGTCCGGGCTCTGGACATTCAGAGACTTGTCCTGAAGCCACTCCTGCGTTATATTGGCTGTGTGCTTAGGGTTGTAGTCCTTTTGGAAGGTGAACCTTCGCCCCAGTCTGAGGTCCTGAGCACTCTGGAGCAGGTTTTCATCAAGGATTTCTCTGTACTTTGCTCCGTTCATCTTTCCCTCGATCTTGACTAGTCTCCCAGTCCCTGCCACTGAAAAACATCCCCACAGCATGATGCTGCCACCACCATGCTTCACCGTAGGGATGGTGCCAGGTTTCCTCCAGACGTGACACTTGGCATAAATTAGCAAACACTTCTACAAACCTGTTTTCGCTTTGTCATTATGGGGTATTGTGTGTAGATTGATGCAGATTTTTTTTAAATCCATTTTAGAATAAGGTTGTAACATAACAAAATGTGGAAAAAGTCAAGGGTCTGAATACTTTCCGAATGCACTGTATAAACTCCCGGTAAGTTATTGGGTAAAACACCAATGTTTCGGCATCACTGTGCCTAATTTTATCCAATAAATTACTGGGAGTTTATTTATATAGAGTGTGCGACTTTCTTTCAACACAACACCATAACCTACAGTATCAACCATGATAAGCAATAGTATCCCTATGTGTCCATTCATACAAATATACATTACATACATATGTGTCCTCTCTGGCCGTGAGTGATTACTGTTCATATAAAGAGGCAGCCCTTTAATTACCCAGCCTGCCCTTGGGGAGCCATTACAGCGGGGAATCTTTCCACTTTTTATTAGTACATTTTAATATGGGCTTAGAAAAGAGCAATGGGTGGGGCAGCCATTTCCCTCACCCTGGGCACATGTATCCTGCTTTAGGGTTTTATTGGAGCTACTACTGGACCTTCCACTTGAATATATGCATGGTGGACTGTGGACTGGTGGGCTGGTCCCAGGGCACAGGACCATGTGACAGGGGTGATGGACGATGCAGTCGGGCCTCATCTGGGGGTTCCCCCTAACAAAGGGAAACCACGGGGAGAGAGGGAGAGCTTTTCATAGGAGTTAATAAAGAGGCTATGTAAATGAAGGGCGATGCCGGCACTGAAGGGTGGAGGGTTGAGGAATGGTATCGCATCATGCTCTTTCAGAGGAGCAGTCGAATGCAGGGGGAGCCCCAAATAAAGTTTGGATAGATAGAGTAAGAGGGACCTATGACTTAGGAAATTCAAGGCAGGAGACCTGAGCAGGAATAACTCTGGGCCCAAGTTATAGCTCTATTTACTATCCCAAAAAGTTTTGTTCTGTAGGACCCCCATGGATGCAGGCGTGTCACTACAAAGATCAGCAATCGACAATATGAACTATGCATTTTTTTATTCATTACAATATCATTTTGATTTCCCCCTGAAATATTTGAAAATAGTTTTATAGCAGTAGGCTAAAACTGCATGGTCCAGTGTCTGCAGACTTTTACATTACATTACATTACATCAGTGGTTTTTCAAAGATGGATCAGGGACATCCGGCTCCAACTCCATCAACAGTATCAAAAGTATGAACTAAAGTACAGTCAAGGATAAACTCAATCTCTTCCAATTTACCCCTGATACCCACTTAAACCCCAGTATGATTCAAAGTCCCTCAAATGGAAAAGGGACATTGCTCACTTTAGTGCCTGAGTCAACATCTCAAAATGTGGAGACAAATGTAACATAAAAGAAGTCATAACAGAACTCTGTAACATGACAGAATGCTAGGAACTGAGGAAATTAGTTGTCAAACATCTGGTTCCAGTGGCATCCATTGAAATGTGTATCTTTATAGTGGCTTTCTTTTGCAAAATAACTATGAGTTAACAGACTTATTTATTCACCATTACATTAAGGTGTAGTACGTCCAATGTATTACAGGGATCAATAGCAGGTCTATTTTGCTCCAGAGATGTAGCTCATTGTTCCCTCGTTGGTACAGACGCTAGCCTAACTTCTAACTAACTAACTAACGTTAGCTAGCTAGCTATCAAGCTAGCCAGGTTTCCTTAGCAGCTTGTACACAGCCTACAGCCCTTGCGGCTAGGAAAACGGATTGTCCCGAGAGTGTGACTCTTTGAATCCCTGCTGTTTGCTGCTGTTTCAATCTGCCCTGCGACCTGTCATGTCTGGAACTGCTAGGAGTAACAGCGTAGCCTACGTTGCTACCATGACAAAGACCAAAGCCAGTTGGAGTAACGTTGAGGACAGTGGTGTCTCTCTATCACAGGTGAAGGATATATTAAACGAACAAAAATAGTCCTACAACCAGTTGTTACAACAACAAGAAAATAGCTTCAAGTGTTGTTTCCAAATGCTGGTGGCGTCAACTAATAAAATAATGGACGTTCTGACCAGAGACGTCCAGGACCTGAAGAACAGTTTGCAGTTCTCCCAGGGTCAGCTCAATGAGTTTAAACAACAGCAAGATGACAGCAATCTGTAAGGCATTGCGAGAGGACATCAGTTCTGTATGTGAATCCATGATAACAATGATGGAGAAATCAGATTATCTCGAGGGACAATCAAGGCAGAACAACATTGTTGTGGACAGAATTGCAGAATCTCCACATGAGACCTGTATGGAGTCTGAGGACAAAATGAGGGAAATTATCTCTGAGAAACTGAAGATGGACCACAGAAAGATTGAGGTGGAGTGCGCCCACAGGACTTAACAAACCCACACCTGGCACAGGTGACAGAACGAGGCCTATCCTGAAGCTGTGCGCCAGAAGAGGAAATAACTTATCCCAGCCATGAAAGCTGCCAGAGCACGTGGGGATATTGCTTACAAATAGCCCATATTAATACAGTGCAACAAAATGTTGAATAAGTCAAGAGGTATGAATACTTTCTCATGGCACTGTATATGTAGCCTTAGAAATAAGGTTAATGAAATCAATAACTTGCTAACATCAGATCAAATGTATATATTAGCCATTTCTGAGACTCACTTAGATAATTCCTTTGATGATACAGCAGTAACAATACAAGGATATAACATATACAGAAGAGACAGGAATGCCTATGGGGGAGTTGTTGCTGTATATATTCAGAGCCATATCCCTGTAATGCTTAGAGAAGATCTCATGTCAAGTGTTATTGAAATGTTGTGGTTGCAGGTTCACCTGCCTTATCTAAATCAGACACAAATTACTGATTGGTTTAAAGAAATTGATGATAAGATCTGCCATTTCGTGGATTCAGAGCTACTGTATCTACCTAATAGAACACAGAGGGTTTTCTTTCATGGAAGCTTCTCCAATGTTAAACATGTAAAGTGTGGTGTAACGCAGGGCAGCTCTCTTGGCCCTCTACTCTTTTCTATTTTTACCAATGACCTGCCACTGGCATTAAACAAAATCTGTGTGTCCATGTATGTTGATGACTCAACCCTATACACAAAATGTTAATTAATGACCTTTTTACATTTTAGTCATTTAGCAGACACTCTTATCCAGAGCGACTTACAGTTAGTTTTTTTCATACTGGCCCCCCGTGGGAATCGAACCCACAACCCTGGCGTTGCAAGCGCCATGCTCTACCAACTGAACTACAGGAGGCCTAATTAGACTCTTAATGGAACGTTCTCCAAAGTTGTGGTAACGTTTGTTTTTAGCTGGGTAGATGGGGAATCCTGAGCTACGGGCTGACAAGCACTCCCTGACCTCTGAGAGAGAATGGAGGTACGTCCTCTGATGCTAAAGTGGCTCATGGGTATGTCAAGCCACTCACAGACACACTAACGCCCCACAATGCAATTACTGTAGGGATTACATCCCCACTCCAAAACAGGGGTAAACTAACATTGGGTAGTGTGTGTGTTTGTGTGAGTTCCCCCACATCTCATAGCCCCCATTTTGAAGGCCTTTTTTTTTTGGGGGGGGGGGGGGGGGGGGGACTCATTCAGGATCTCAACTTACTATTGTCAGGTAGAATAGTAAAATGCACAAGGTGTATAACAGTTTTTCTCTTGTTATGTCAGTCACTGATAGTCACTCAATTAGCCCATGTCATCTAAACATTTTTAGATTGGTAAGTTAGTCTAGCGGCCAGCTATCTAAACTTTTAGCAATCAAGGTCAAATTAGAACCCGGGGGGCCCCCATTGATTTTGTCAGACAGTCTAACTCAGATATCATATTAAAAACTGAAAAATATCTCTTTACCCTATGGCAAAATGTGTAGAATTTCAGGAAATTAGCTGTAAAACGACTCATTTTCCCCTCCGCCCCATGGCAAAATGAGTCGAATTGCAGGAAATTAACTCAAAAACTTAAACATTTGCATGAAATTAGTTATAAAATTGCTAAATCTTCTCTCCCCATGGCAAAATGTGTAGGAGGGGGGGTGCACGTGCGTCTGCATTCTGGAGGCATTAACGCACCACGTTAATCAAAGGCAGAGGGGAGATGAGATGAGATGAGGGGAGGGGAGAGACGTAGGGCCCCGCTGGCCGCAAAAGCAACCCCTCTGCTCCCAGCCCGTTTTAATTAGACTCACAGCAGGGGCACATTACTGACACACGTGCCACTCACACACAAACTTTTTTTCTCTCTAGTGTGTGTGGGTCACCCTTTCGTCTCTAAGTCTCTGCTAGTGAGCTGCTGTCAAGTGGCCAACAGGGTCCCAACTCTGACCAGAGAAAATAAGACATCCTGAGACCCTCCTTTCTCCCCAATGTCCAGTGTGTCAAAGCAGTGTGAAACAAAAGGATAGACTGCGTCATATCGCCTCATTAGGGAGCCATGGACAATTAGTGTTTCATATGACAAGGGCTATAATTTGTTATACGTTTTCAGAAAAACATGTGAGAGGAACCTTGAAATCTCACTGACCAGAGAAACAACTAAATAATGTTGATGTGCAATTTATCAGTTGCAGATACTTTTTCAAGTAGTCATTCTTAGACAGTGGTCATGTTTGGCCAGTGGACATAGAGAGGCTGCTAGCCATCTGCCCGCCTAGGGCCCTTCCGAAAGCGTTGACATTTGGTCAGGGACCTTTCACCTCTTTGTAAAATGTCACGACATCGAAAGTCACCCCGACACAAAGAGCCCTAAACCCCAAAGGAGGGAAACGTAGCTAACCTGACAGAACAGGGTCCTGCCCGCAATCCAGAATGATTCATTAGTTCAAACGTTTACTATCTACTCCTCGCAGAATGAGTGGCACGAGTGACTCAAGTCTAACTTCAGGTGTCATAGAGTGGCATTAAAAGAACGCTGGATCGAACCGTGCTGTCATAGCACAATAGACAGCCTCAACCCCAGAGCAGTACCCTGCAGGAAGTTACATTAATTGGGGACACTCAGCGAGCAAGGATAAGACCGGGCTGGAATACACTCGTTATGGAGAAGCTCCAGTCTTTATTGCGGTTATCAATCTCTGGCACACAAAGTGAGGAGACAGCGAGTAGGCTAATTTTCGCACGCCAGTCGCACTCATTACGACACAGTTGAAGGGTGCCGACAGCGAATTACCATGTGAAGATTCGGCAAGGTGATGTTGAAAATGGCACCCTCTCATCTGTTTCATAGATTTCAATCCCATTAGGGACTCAGTATGAATTCTCCTAGGAACTTTAAAACTGGTACTTTGGCCATCAAATAGAGCACTTGTACACTTTTAAAGCCTGAGTGGTACAAGCGGAAAGAAACGTGTCTGTCATAATCTAGGTAGACCCATTGAAGTTTTCTAAAGGTTTTCTGAAGTGTCTTTTTTACATTTTCCTAGCTATACAATGGATGTATTATCTTTAATGGTTATATAAATTACATTCGGGTACATTTTGAGTCAATAAACCAACTCAATGCCGTAGTTCAGAAGCCACAATGGACATTTGAGATGAAAACGTTCATAAGTAGTTCTTACTTTCCTATACAAACCGTTTTCACACAATGCAATAATTTATCTGCAGTTCATTGAGGTGAAGAGTTCTGTCTTTCACTTTGAGTGAAAGTGACAAAGGCTCTGCAGCCACTTACCCAATCATTCTCTCCCAGAGTTAGCCCATGCAGCCAGTGAGAGTGGTGGTGAGCTCTAAGGGCAGAGCTGGGGATAAGGCTTAGGGCAGCTGCTGTGGGTAATGGCGTATTGAGCTGTGGACAGGCCTAAGGTCAGGGGGCTAGGGTCCAGCTGCCCCACACCTGGGTCCACTGGGGGGCCAAAGCCCTGCCCACTCGGGGCCACAGCCCCTCCTCCCACCACCCACACCGTGGAGTGGTCCCTTCATCACTCAGGCCCCGCTCTCACACACATCAATTGGGGGCTCGTCTTGGGCCCTTAAGTGGGACCATGCATCAAAGACGATGACCATTAGTGATCCTTCATTCACTTTCTCTCTCCGTTTTTCCCCTTTCTTCTCTCTAACTTTGACATCTCTGGATTAATTGCATTTGAATGAAGCACACAGAGTGAAAACTGATTTGTCTCAAATGGGATTTGATTTAAAATTGCTGACTAAGAGAACTGCATGTATATTTGGGAAGTAAAACGTGTACAGTATGTGTTAGAGCTACCTGATTTGTCACAGATACAGGGACATCTAACCTTCTGTCCAATTCCTTCAGGCAATGCACAAACCCTACATCCCAACCCGAGCACGCCATTCTGCCACCTCTGGTCTCCTAGCCATCCCACCCCTACGGGAGGTCAGCTCCTGCTCAGCCCAGTCAAAGCTCTTCTCTGTCCTGGCACCCCAAGGGTGGAATCAGCTTCCCCCTCATGCTAGGACAGCAGAGACCCGGCCCATCTTCAGAAAACGTCTCAAACCCTACCTCTTCAAAGAGTATCTTAAATAACACATCTCAGTCTTTTTTTTATTATATACAGTGCCTTTGGAAAGTATTCAGACCCCTAAACTTGTTCCACATTTTGTTACGTTACAGCCTTATTCTAAAATGGATTAGATAAACAAAATTCCTCATCAATCTACACACAATACCCCATAATGACAAAGTGAAAACAGGTTTGTAGAAATTTGTGCAAATATATCAAAAAAACTAAAACATATTTACATAAGTATTCAGACCCTTTGCTATGAGACTCGAAATTGAGCTCAGGTGCATCCGGTTTCCATTGATAATCCTCGAGATGTTTCTACAACTTGATTGGAGTCCACCTGTGGTAAATTCAATTGATTGGACATTATTTGGAAAGGCACACACCTGTCTATATAAGGTCCCACAGTTGACAGCGCATGTCAGAGCAAAAACCAAGCCATGAGGTCGAAGGAATTCTCCGTAGAGCTCCGAGACAGGGTTGTGTCGAGGCACAGATCTGGGGAAGGGTACCAAAACCTTTCTGCAGAATTGAAGGTCCCCAAGAACACAGTGGCCTCCATCATTCTTAAATGGAAGAAGTTTGGAACCACCAAGATTCTTCCTAGAGTTGGCCGCCCAGCCAAACTGAGCAATCAAGGAGAAGGGCCTTGGTCAGGGAGGTGACCAAGAATCTGATGGTCTCTCTGACAGAGCTTCAGAGTTCCTCTGTGGAGATGGGAGAACCTTCCAGAAGGACAACCATCTCTGCAGCACTCCACCAATCAGGCCTTTATGGTAGAGTGGCCAGACGGAAGCCACTCCTCAGTAAAAGGCACATGACAGCCCGCTTGGAGTTTGCCAAAAGGCACCTAAAGACTCTCAGACCATGAGAAACAAAATTCTCTGGTCTGATGAAACCAATATTGAACTCTTTGGCCTGATTGCCAAGCGTCACATCTGGAGGAAACCTGGCACCATCCCTACGGTGAATGTGGGGATGTTTTTCAGCGGCAGGGACTGGGAGACTAGTCAGGATCGAGACAAAGATGAACGGAGCAAAGTACAGAGAGATCCTTGATGAAAACCTGCTCCAGAGCGCTCAGGACCTCAGACTGAGGCTAAGGTTCACCTTCCAACAGGACATCGACCCTAAGCACACAGCCAAGACAACGCAGGAGTGGCTTCGGGACAAGTCTCTGAATGTCCTTGAGCAGCCCAACCAGAGCCCGGACTTGAACCCAATCGAACATCTCTGGAGAGACCTGAAAATAGCTGTGCAGCGACGCTCCCCATCCAATCTGACAGAGCTTGAGAGGATCTGCAGAGAAGACTGGGAGAAACTCCCCAAATACAGGTGTGCCAAGCTTCTAGCGTCATACCCAAGACAACTCGAGGCTGTAATCGCTGCCAAAGGTGCTTCAACAAAGTACTGAGTAAAGGGTCTGAATACATATGTAAATGTGATATTTCCATTATTTATTTTTAATACATTTGCAAAAAAATTGTAATTATGGGGTATTGTGTGTAGATTGATTAGGGAAAAAACTATTTAATCAATTTTAGAGTAAGGCTGTAACGTAACAAAATGTGGAAGAAGTCAAGGGGTCTGAATACTTTCCGAAGACACTGTATATAAAAACAAAACAAAACTTGCACTTGTCTTTTCCTACTAGCACTGACTTTGCTGACTACTTACTACGACTGTGATATGGTTGTCTCACCTATCTTAAGATGAATGCACTAACTGTAAGTCGCTCTGGATAAGAGCGTCTGCTAAATGACTAAAATGTAAATTCTATAGACATAACATTTGAGAGACTGATTGTCTAAGATTTTCGACAAAAAGCAAGGGCCATGACTGTACAACATTATTCTTTGAGACAAACATTTTTAAACATTTATTGTTTTAAAAAGTATTCCTTTGT
The DNA here is from genome assembly GCF_964263955.1 of Coregonus lavaretus. Lineage (NCBI taxonomy): Eukaryota > Metazoa > Chordata > Actinopteri > Salmoniformes > Salmonidae > Coregonus > Coregonus lavaretus. The sequence continues at coordinate 16,862,866 of NC_140002.1, forward strand.
TGTGATCGATTGATCGTACTTCCCAGTAACTCATATTGCTGCATGATAGAGGTTGTCTGTTTCCAATGCTAGCTACAAGGGTTGCTAGCAGTTGTATTTCCTAACAAAGTTGTAGCATTGACATCTGATGTGAGTATGTCATCACCCACGTGACCTGAATTTTCCACATATGATTTGCTGACTCATACCTGAGACCATGGTTGAATTAAGTTCTGCTGAGACTGAGGTTATCCTAATATGGACACAGTACAGTGGCTTACTGCAGCGACATGGCTTACGCTTGATATATCTCTTCATCTTCACTAAATGTATCGATCCCATTACAATGACAAAGACGGCAAAGTTATTCCCTTTCAGCTATCTGAAATATCAAAGACATGAGGAAATATGCTTGGCTCTGAGACAATGCGGTCTAAGACTTTGGTTCATGCTGATATAATATCATTACCAACCAATTACCCACCCCTTGATTTGTCATTCATGAGATGTTAATGAACTGTAGAATAACCCTAATTTGAAACGCTGTCTATAAAATGGTGCCCAGCTGGTGTTTAAATACAGACCCTTTTGGGTCTCACAGAAATCTTCAATTGCTGATAAGTAAATAATTGTTTATCATTGTCCTATTTTCCCCCTAACGAAATAGACAGAAATGTATGGGTGTTTTCAGAAATAAACACATTTGAACAAAAGTTAATTCCAATATATAGAGATATATAGAAAAAGCAGTGAACAAATCTGCTAATTTCCTCAAATGTAGACTTCAGAAACGACATTACATTTTCATGAGAGCCTTTACAAAAAACCATTGGGAAACCATTGGACATAAAAAAAATTACATATTTGATGAGCATATATAAGTTCATCAAACGCACACCTTTGAACTATCAAGACAGCCAAGTCCCGTTCTTGACCTCTGCATCCCCGACACAGCCTCAATCCCCACCCTGCTTCACCAAGACATGAACTTGGATTCCCTCACTGCTCAGCCTGCCTCCATCCCTCCCTCCTTCCCTCTCTCCATCCCTCCCTCCTTCCTAAGCACAAAGGCATGACATGACTTTGGCCCTGACCCTGGGCTACCTGACTGTTTTGTTATGAGCGGGTGGAGATCAGATGTTTTTGGTCATTACACCGCCTCTCATTAGGTTCTGGACTCGTCCACATCAAGCTAATGAGACAGTGTTTAATGTGGAGCCCAAGCTCCCTGGTGAGGGACTCGCGTGTGTTTGGGCGCGCCGGGCTGAATTACCCCCACGTCTGACTAGGGGCTGGCACCTGGGCCTCTGTCGCTCTGGGGAAGTTTAGCCTTGGGCCTGGAGCTCCCTGGGGGGAGAGAGGGCTGGACTCAGCTGGGGAAATACGCCAAGGTAAATTCTCATTGGGACGGTGTGGATGAAGGGATGTGAGGGCCTTTGTTTTTTGGGGGGGAGGACTTGACAGGGTTAGAGGGGGTCTATTGTTTGAAGACATGCGGGAGAATTCAGCGTGACTGTCCGACTTAATTGGAAAGTGGGAGGCGAATGAATTAATTTGGCGTGTGCTGTCATTTTCATTTATCTGTTTAAGTATTCATACAGCACATTGAGTCTGCCAGTCTGACATTTTGATGCATGCGTTCTAAAAGGAGCACGCAATGCTCATACAATATCATGACCTTTCTCAAACTAAAAAGCTTTTCCAGAAGCTTATTCAATGACAAACACAACACTGTTACATTGTTCCCCTTTGTATCGCTATAATAATAATAAAACTGTAGTGGCACCAAGAACAAACCATTAGCTACCAAGAGGCAATGCAAGTACCAGTTACAACAGTGCATACTTAGTTTAAAGTTTAATTGAAGGGATTAAAAGTAGCCTTACACAACTAGCTTTTACGTATGTAAAGAAAATCAAGTAATGATCATAATATATTATTAGCCTTAAAGGGATAGTTTGGGATTTTTACAATAAAGGCATTTATGTACTTCCCCAGTCAGATGAACTCGTGGTTACCATTTGTATGTCTCTGAGTCCAGTATGAAGGAAGTTAGAGGTAGTTTCGCGAGCCAAAGCTAACTAGTGTTAGCGCAATGACTGGAAGTCTACAGAAACAGCTAGCATGCTAGTTAGCAATTGTGCAAACGCTAGATAGCAACTTCCTTCAAACTGCACGCAGAGACATAGAAATGGTATCCACGAGTTGATCTGACTCTGGGGAGGTAGATAAAGGGCTTCATTGCCAAAATCCCAAACTATCCCTTTAAGGCTAATACATTATGATCATTACTTGATTTTCTTTACATAGGTAAAAGCTAGTTGTGTAAGGCTACTTTATCAGACTACATTTAGTGTGTTGTGGTTAAAGTTTTTGAAGTTATATTTGGGTATCAGCTGAGGGTGCACATCTAAAAAAGTACCTTCGAGGTGTGGGGAGGGGGGGGGTGCTCTTCTTCAACCCTGGCTGTGTGCTCGAGCTGGCATGCATACTGCAGGTGCTACAATCAGCACTGGTGATGAGCGCACGTAATGATCATTCACACCAGCTGGCTAATGATCTGATCCCGAGCACAGAGCAGAGGGAAATGAGATGAAACTGAATTTGATGTCGGGTTTGAAAAGCCCCCTAATACCGATGACTCATAGGCTGAGGCTTCATAAAAAGCTGTGTGAAAACACCTGAAAATGTCATCTTATAAAGAGGTATGGTCAACCCTTTTCACTTACGTGCCTCATTCCTTTTCTTTTAGCACCTTTCCCTGTTCTTCATTTTCAATCCATTTATTTTTATCTCTCTTCACAATTGAGCAAATTGCACCATGCAGCCAAAGCAGAGCTTTCAAGTGAAAACACAGCCCAAGCATGCTACAGATGGTAGGACAACAAAGTGGCATTGGCCACATTGCCAAGGCTTTGGGACCCAAAGGTTGTCTTCAAACACCCTTTCAAATGAGCCCACATCCCAATTTCCAATAATTTACTACAAATGTATGGATATTTATTTTTCCATGTTTGTTTTTGCAGAATCCTTGTCCATTAGGGCATTATGCTAATAATAGCTGTGTATTTTCTGAAACTGTAGCCCTTCTCTGGTCAGAGGGAAGTGGATTGAGTAGGCTACGGAAATGGACAAGCCATCCAAAATACAATCTTAAGCAGGAAAACTCTATCTGAAACAAACCCACCCTAACACCTGCACTACACACGTCACAAACCAAAAATGGTGGCTGATTGAAAATGAACATTATAATATTCACAAGTATGATATCGTCTCTCCCTCTCAATCAAATCTCATCTCTCATGAATACCTTACCATTTTAATAAAAACACATTCATGAATAGACCATACTAAACTTAAAATTCTAATGGCACCACAAGGCTTATAATACCAGACAGCTTATAATTAGAAAGATATCAGTCAGTCTTCAAACTTCAGTTAATAAGACACTAGGTAAATGCCTCCAGTATAAACCTCATTGCCAAACCTTTTGTCCTGAACGAGTACAAATACAACAATCACCTCATTAATCTTAAGTTATGTCTGCACATATATGGAGAATAATGGAGATCTCATAATGGCATATAGAAACAGATCCTAGTCTTTAGGACAGATTTGCATTCACGAATATCCAATCACCTATGGAGCTTTTAGGGCTGTCTTTACCTCTTGAAAATGTGCATTTGAGCTGCTAAACACAAGTCCATGGTTGCGTACCAAAAAGGCAGGCTATTCCCTTTATAGTGCATTACTATTGACCAGGGCTGCCTGGTCAGAATGAAAATATGCAGTATTATTCCATTGACATAAAGCACTCTTTCTGAATTCATAGCCTCTCCTCACAACCGGATGTGCAACCTGTCTTTAAAGGTTAGTCTGTCCACCTTCTTTCCTGTATCTGACCTTTACCACATATCAAACACATGGAGAGCGTCAAAAACCATGCCTACTGAGAGAAAAGGGTGGACAGGAGGATTTTCCTCCCCTCTGACCAGGTCATGACCCCTAGCCACACAAAGGGCAAATGCCCACTACTGGATAACAGCTGCCAAAGCAGTTTCTGAATTGAACGAAGTCCAATCAAACATTGTCACAAAGAAGATGAGCTCTTAGCAATGGCACACTCCACCAGGCCCATCAAAAGGCCAATTATACACACTATTTAGATTAACCGTATCTGCCTTATTTCATTTACAGAAATACTGTGCCTTCATAGAAACATAGAATGTTACATCAAAGACAATTCAGTGCAAGTCTGCCATCTTGTTAGTGTTAGCCATAACGCCAATGCAATGGTAACCATTCATTTTCAATGTGTTGTGTAGTACATTCTGGGTCAAAATATGAATGGAAGTCAATTGGGCAGTAGCTCAATTTGACTGGAACAAATTGCAAAAATCTCTGAAGCTGGAGACACTTATCTCCCTCACTAACTTTAAGCATCAGTTGTCAGAGCACCTTACCGATCACTGCACCTGTACACAGCCCATCTGAAATTAGCCCGCCCAACTACCTCATCCCTATATTGTTATTTATTTTGCTCATTTGTACCCCAGTATCTCTATTTGCACATCATCTCTTGCACATCTATCATTCCAGTGTTAATACTAATTGTAATTATTTTGCACTATAGCCTATTTATTGCCTTACCTCCATAACTTGCTACATTTGCACACACTGTATATACATTTTTTTTTCTGTTGTATTTTTGACTTTGTTTTGTTTTACCCCATATGTAACTCTGTGTTGTTGTTTTTATCGCACTGCTTTGCTTTATCTTGGCCAGGTCGCAGTTGTAAATGAGAACTTGTTCTCAACTGGCTTACCTGGTTAAATAAAGGTGAAATAAAATAAAAAATAAATAAAAAAATGACAGTGGAAACTACTTTATGTGTAAATAAATTGATATAATAACCGTCCTATCGAAGTAAACTTGGGGTCATGCGATGATATGGTGTGTTGTCCTCCCACTACGACTCGGGAAAGCATGCAGTTTATTAGGCTACAGGGTAAATAAGTTATGATGAACTTCACAGGGTGGTGAAAGTGCACGGTGATGAGCTTGATGCACATTTCCAGTAAATATTGAGGGTCTTATTATGGTGACATAGCTTACTAGGCACACTTGGGTTACACATATAACACATAACAAAAAAAGGACGTGAAATGTTTTACATATACTTTACTCGCATAAAAAGGTTGGATGGAAACCTGGTTATTGTCACCAATCAACTGCATTACAGTTAAAAACGACTTTGACTACCACCACCGATTTCTGTATGCTAGCTATGCAACAAGATTATACAAACTGGAGTTAGCATTTAGCAGCCACTTCTTCTAAACCTGAAAAGGGACAACTTCTAAATATTATGCAGCGAAAACAGCCAAATATATCAAAATCGGACTTTAGTAACCACAATGTGGGCCTGTAACAATACATCAATCATGACGGATTGACGAATATCCACTTTCTTAGATCAGATTTGTTGAATGTGCACCAATCCAGCATCCTCCTTCTATCCCCCATTGTCTGCGTTCCATTGACCTCTTTATCGCATACAGTAGTAACTGTAGAACACACAGAAAACTGATATCTATGATTTCTAGTCTTATCAGTGATTATTACCGTTTTAAATCAATCAAATGTATTATATAAAGCCCTTTTTACATCAGTAGTTGTCACAAAGTACTTTACAGATACAGCCTAAAACCCCAAAGCAAGCAATTCAGAAGCACAGTGGCTAGGAAAAACTTCTACAAGGCAGGAACCTAGGAGGAAACCTAGAGAGGCTGCAAAAGGATGACACGCAAATCTGTGAAGCGCTCCATATTTTTAGCTTTTGTGCAGAACCCCCTAAGGTGTTTCAGATGCTAAGCTTATGGTAATGTTGCAGCAGTGTGTAGGAGGGTGATTGCAAGATGTGAGAAGTGTGTAGGAGGGCATGGGACAAAGGAATGTGTATTATTGGTGGAAAAAACAGTGTGTGTGTCAATTGTGGGGGTGCCCATGTTGCTGGGGATCAGAAGTGTCCGGTGCGAGAGAGACAGGTTGAGATTGCCAGGTTCAGAGTAGAACAGGTGTCATATGCTGAGGCAGTGAAGAGAGTAGAGGATGATGGGTCAAGGGTGAGTAGTAGGCCTAGGCCAATACAGAGTGATACGAATTTGTGCTTCAGTAAGTTTGGCTTCTTAGCATTCAATGCCATGGTTATCAATTGTACCACAGAAATTGAATGTAAATCACAGAAAATAGAAGTTGTGGTGGCAGCTTCAGAGAAGTAATTGGGTGTACGCAGGGCCGGTCCTTGCCGTTCAAAAAATGATGCCCCCCACAAAACTAGAATAGTCCCAGTAAGCAAAATGACGTTTAAAAAAATATGTCTAATAGATGACTTTTCCAGACGTTTAAGTTAGGTAAAATTTAGGTTCTGAATGAAAGGTTAAAAGGTATTTTCCGTATGTTCAAAATACGTATTTTCCAGACGTTGAAATCAGGTACATTTTCAGTTCTGAATGAAAGTTGAAAATACTTATTTTCCTGATGTTGAAAATACATATTCTACAAACATTGAAAATATGTATTTTCTGGATGTTGAAATCAGGCTCATTTTTGGTTCTGAATGAAAGTTGAAAATAAGTCATTTATAGACGTCTATGTTTGGGCCAAATCAAGGCTGGTCCAAACTGGACCAAATCTGAACCAAACAGAGACGTCTATGTCCGTGGATGTGGAAATCAAGGCCGGTCCGGAACTGCACCAAAAAAAGACCTCCAAAAGGCGTCGGCGTCAGTCCATGCTTACTGAGGTGTAGCCTACAGTGTTGTCTGAAATTGAATTTTATGAATGCCCATCTATGTGGTAAGCCTACCGTTTGTAAAACACAAAAAAACAATGTCCGGACAGGATATGGTATAGCCTACCATGTCGGCCCACAACGGAATTTTATGAATGCTCATCCATGTGTAGGCCCACTGTTTGTAAAACAGGCCATTGTATTGGCTTTATTAGTCCTGATTCCTGTGACTAATCAATTTTGTCTATTTAAGCTCTGAATATCAGCTACCCAACTTTATCAGGAGTTATCGTGAGCCTATTTGCAATGTGTTTACACAGCAGGAAATGCAGAAGTATTTTCTTTTTCGCTATGAACAGCTTGTCAAAAGTTGATGGATACAAACTTGAAACCACTGATCATGACAATAGGGTGAAACTCCTGGACAACAGTTGTGATTGTCCATTCCATATTGTCCACTTTACTTTGACCTGTCCTGTTTTTAGGATATGTTGTTTGTTAACAAGACAGCTCTTTTTTATTTGATTGAGCGCCATTTAGGTTAGGCTATTTGATTGGTGAAACCTGCATGATGTAAAAGGTGTCCGTCTTATTACATTGTCATACATTTTATCTCCAGCCTGTAGGCTACAGAAAATACCACATACTCTTTATCAACGGGTGGCATCAGCGCTCACCTAAAAAGCCCATATTCCACTGGTTGAGGGAAATTGTCATTGTTTTTGGGCAGAATTATTTGAGGTTTTATGTGTTGTTGTTGTTGTTGTTGTTGGAGGTGCGTCTTGGCCAGTTTAGCCATAGGCGGCCGCCTAATGAGTGGGCTGGCCGTGGGTGTACGAGGTTTTACTGCAGAAGAGTTACAAGGTGTGTTGAACTAAAAAAGTCCCATCCTCCCAGGGTCGTTGACCTAGTTAGGGTCAAAGTAGTGGAATGGGGTGGTGATTTTTATGAAATAGTGGTATATAGGTGTAGGGTTAGTTGGTGGTGCAATTTGTACCTTTTCCCCTTTCCTTTTTATTTTTGTATCACACTACTACCGCACAGTAAGTGGCAGCATGCACAAACAAAACGTGCTAATTCCATGATACCAAAGAAGAAGAACCCTAGAGAGGAACCAGGCTTCGAGGGGTGGCCAGTTCTCTTCTTGCAATTAGTGGAGATTTAAGAGTACATGTGGCCATGAGGCCAGATCGATTTTTATTTGCATATAGGCTACTTTAGTAGTCTAGTAGGATAATATAAACATAGCTAGTGTTGCAATCTGTGGCTAATGTGAGCACTGCATTTTATATTAGCCCCCGAGGACGTAAAAAAATAAATCACTACCATTAAAAAAGTTTTAGACTGCTGACAGAAGCACATACATTCCCTTCTTGAAATGTCCTTTTCTAGTTCACTTTTTGGGGGTAATTATTATCTGTCGGCTGCCTGCTGGCTGCCACTATCCTTTTTTATGACACATTTCAAAATGACAAATAGGAGAAACATGTTTAATTCCAGTTTTAATACATATTTCAATACATCTGTTCACCTGCCAGTGCCACCACTATCCCGAAATGTACCCAATCTACACAAAAGACTTGTATCCCATCCCCCTCCCCTCAGTCTTTTTACGCCTGCTCCGTTAGGTTACCCTCCCCTTAGCAACAGAAGCAAGATGGCGGCGCCCAGTAACTCTGATCATTCTCCCGAGATATCGACGCCGTTAAAGATGCCGAAAACAGAAGTTCCATCACCAGAATTGGAGGATTTGAGTGACAGCAACCAATATCATTCCAATCCCTCTACACCTAATCGATTCTCACCTCTCAACGTAGGTATGACGATTTCTGGGAGCGCAGGCCGAAGTGGATCGGCCTTTGCCTCAAATAGCTTCACGGCTTGCCGAGGGATGTCGTGGACCCCATCCGAAACAAACGCCCTTATTGCGGTGTGGGGCAATGAAAGACTGACGGAGGCACGAATGCAGCAATTGGAGGTTGCAGGAACCGTTTTCTCTGGAAAGGCTCCTGGTCCCGCAATGTACGAGCGGGTCTCACGAGCCCTAGCAGAGCTCGGCTACGAAAGGACCCCATCCCAATGCAGGGAGAGGATGAAGGTAATTGGGGACAGAGTAAGCATGTTCATCTATCACATAGGTAGTAATCTATCAGATGCTTGCCACTCTTGCTAGGCAGTAACTTCGTGCTATGTTCAATCATGTGATGTTGTCCAGGGATGTTGTCAGTGCTACAGTAGCTTCCTAGCTAACGTTATGCCCATTGACTTAGCAAGCTAGCTAGTAATGTAGCTAGCTAATGTAACGATTCAACCTGTAGGTACATTTTTAAACACAGTCAGTGAATTGTCAAGCTAGTTAGTAGTTGTTTTTATCAACGCTGGTGTATTTACATACACTAGCCATGCTTTCAATTTTTTTGGGTTGCATAAAAACAGTCCGTGGCGTGGGAAGCCAGAAATGAAATATAATTCAATTTCAACTTAGCTACCGTGTGGTGGACAGGATGGTTGGTCCTTATGACGGGGAAATTTGAGACAAAATATCTGATGGATCGTATTATTAAACAGACTTTCCAAACGTGGGTCTGTTGTAGACAGTGCGGGACTTTTATTTTGACATGAGGTAAGCAGAGAGGAAGTGTGTTTACGACAGACTAGAGGTAAAGATGTTTTATAACTAACCCAAGATAGACCACAGCCTGTCATTTCCAATGGGAACAAATTAGTCATAGTGGGCAGAACAAGCAAGGAGGGCATAGCCAAGTACGAGCTATTGAGATCCTATTGGCGTGTTCGAGCATTTATTTATTTGCATATTTCCGTTAGGGAACGCCTGCTTTGTGAAGTGCGTCTGTGCAATAACTCAATTCGCCCTTGCACTACTTCTAAACCATGCAATTTTTTTTCAACTTTGGCAAAGGGTAAAGTCTACAAAACGCAGTCCACTCCGTTTGTTACAGATTCTAGTTTTGGAAACAGAAAACTGTATGGAGATCAAATGGTTAATCGATGAGAAAATCAGCATAATGTTGGCCAAAATCCATCTCGCTCCTACTGCCAGCCACTGGGCTTCCTCTCATCACCATATTTGGTAGTGAGTGGAAACGCCAACCGGATGCTTCACATTTATACATCTGGTGAAATATCTGGCTCATTGTTCTTTGTGTGCTAGAGGTCTTCTCGAGTCCAAAAGGTTGGACCCGAGGACAATCCAACCTGAACCCGAATGGACCCTACAACAACCAGACCTAGACTCGACCCATACCCTTACGGGTCCGGGTCTAGACCAGACCCGATTGGACCTGAGTGACTAAATAAATATGTTTATCAGCCAACTTGCTCTTCTGGTTAAGGAATATGTTGGCTAGTCCTTCTATAAGTCAATAAATTCACCTTTTTAGTTTAAAATAAATATGCTATAGGCTATGCAGAGCCGCGGTAGGGTCCACTCAATCAAACAGGACCCGACCTGGACCCAAGAGAAAAGTTAGAATTTAGGACCCGGACTCGCTCAGGTCCCGGGTCGAGCCTTGGGTATTCGGGATTGGGTGGACCCATGAAGACCTCTACAACAGACCCACGTTTGGAAAGTCTGTTTAAGTAATAATGCCCTCGAAGCCGGTGTTTGGAGGATATATTGGCACGGGTGTTGAGACGAAGTCGAAACACCAGCGTCCATATCTATGGACGCGACCCTACGGCGGTCCAGAGAGGACATTTGAATCTAAAAATTATTCCCTCATTATGTCGATCACAACTTATTTATCTCATGACCACGACGACATAACAAAAGTTGTTTTGTCGAGATCACAAGATAATTTTCTCGTGATCACAACATAATAAAAATTATATATGTATATATGTTTATGAAAGACACCAAGAGACACCAAAAATACTATTTACACACTATTCATATATACTGTACATATTCATATTCTTATATACAGTGCAGTTAAATTAGATCTTTAGAAAGAGGAGAGGCGCTGTGATACAATGTTTTGTATCAGTTTTTTATTTTTACGAATCATCAGAACTAACATCAACAACATGCATGATGGTCTTTCATGATAGTCTTTCTGGTGGCAGAGTATTCCACGATGACATGGCTCTATACATAACTGAGTGACACATTTAATCTGTTTTTGGTTTGGGTACCACGAAGAAACCCATAGTGGCATGTCTGGTGGTGTATGTATGTACACTACCGGTCAAAAGTTTTAGAACACCTACTCATTAAAGGGTTTTTCTTAAAAAAAAAAAAAACTATTTTCTACATTGTAGAATAATACTGAAGACATCAAATCTATGAAATAACACATGGAATCAGGTAGTAACATTTTTTTTTTTTTTTTTTTTACAAATCAAAATATATTTTATATTTAGATTCTTCAAAGTAGCCACCCTTTGCCTTGATGACAGCTTTGATCACTCTTGGCATTCTCTCAACCAGCTTCATGAGGTAGTCACCTGGAATATATTTCAATGAACAGGTGTGCCTTGTTAAAAGTTAATTTGTGGAATTTCTTTCCTTCTTAATGCGTTTGAGCCAATCAGTTGTGTTGTGACAAGGTATACAGAAGATAGCCCTATTTGGTAAAAGACCAAGTCCATATTATGGCAAGAACAGCTCAAATAAGCAAAGAGAAACAACAGTCCATCATTACTTTAAGACATGAAGGTCAGTCAATCTGGAAAATTTCAATAACTTTTAAAGTTTCTTCAAGTGCAATCGCAAAAACCATCTTCACAGCAACTTTGTCAATATGACTTGACCATGATAACTGACCATCCAATGTTACTCCTAGGAGTTCAGCTTCTTCAACTGGTTCAATGGTCACACCCTTTATGCACAACTCCAGTTGAGGTTTAGGTCTAAGAGAATGCTTTGAAACAAATACAATGCTTTTGGTTTTAGATGTATTTAAGACCAGTTTATTGTTAATTACCCATTTTGACACTGACTGTAACTCCTTGCTAAGAGTCTCAGTGAGCTCACTGGCTGTAGGAAGGCAACTGCCTTGAGGGATACCACACTGTACATATCTGATGTTAGAGAAGCTTCCATAGAAAAATACTCTCTGAGTTCTATTGGATAAGTAACTCTCCAACCATGTGATGGCTGGTGACGTAAAGTCATAACAGGTGAGTTTTTTTTTTCCTCCAGATAAATTATGATCAATAACATCAAAGGCTGCTCTGAAATCTAACAATACAGCTCCAACTATCATGTTATTATCCATTTATTTTAGCCAATCATCAGTACTCTGAGTCAGTGCAGTACAAGTTGAGTGCCCTTCCCCATGTGCATGCTGAAAGTCAGTAGTTAACTTGTTCTTTAAAAAATAGCATTGTATTTGATCAAACAATTCTCTCCATCTGTTTACTAAGAACAGGCAGCAAACTGATTGGGCTGTTAGAGCTGTTAGAGCGAGCAAAGGTTTTTAGGTAGTGGAATTGCTTTAGCTTCCCTCCACGCCTTTGGACACACTCCTTTCGGCTTTGGTTAAAGACATGACAAGTAGGGGTAGCAATACATTCTGCTATCATTCGCAATAGTTTCCCATCTAGGTTGTCTATACTTGGTGGCTTATCATTATTGATGGATAACAACCGTTTTTCCACCTCTTCCACACAAACTTGACCAAATTCAAAATGGCAATCCTTCTTTATTAGATCTTCAATACACAAATATGATTGTTCAACGTTGTCATTTCACTTCTCAGTTTATCCACTTTACCGGTGAAATAGTCATTGAAATGATTGGCTGTATTAAAAGGTTTTGTTATAAATGACCCATCAACTTCAATTAATGATGGAGATGTATTGGGTTTTCTGCCCGTACTATCATTTAACCAGTTAAATGTAAAAATGTCATCGAAAATGTCATCTACGTAATCCCCAAAAGTAATGATTTATCACGAGAGGGCCATAAACAATAACTAGTAATGCTGCATACTCAAAGAAAGGTTAAAATCTCACCTTTCTGGTAAAAATAGTTATAAATTGCTGAGGTAGTCACTTTTGAGGACACAAGCTCAAGTACACAGTACAAATATGATACAAATATTAAAATATTAAATATTTTATATGATGCATTTCCTATTCAACAAAACTGAATAAGGCTTGAAATGACATATGCTTTCTAAATATAGCATGATCAAATGTATAAAACTACTCACTATAGGATTTCACCTTCCTTATAACTGTAATAGACATATTTGTATGTTTAGTGTTAGAGAAAAAGTGCATATTTTCTAAAGGTCTCTTAATCAAAACATCGCTGTGAATGGCTCACAGAGCTCTAGCTTGGCTTCCTGAACTCGTTAGGAACTTGCCTTTCATCTCATAATAATCTTGTCTATGACAAACAAAAAGTGTATTTTGTTTAAAATCTATGAATTATTTTAGATTAATGGCTATAAATCGATCTCTGAATTGCAGTGCTTTGTTAGTGGCTGATGTAGGGTTCAGCCAGGAGTTGATGGACAGTCTGAAGAGCGAATGAAATGGTAGGAAGGTCATTGCAGTGCTAGCTGTGCCACTAGAGATCCTGGTTCGAATCCAGGCTCTGTCGTAGCCGGCCGTGACCGGGAGACCCATGGGGCGGCGCACAATTGGCCCAGCGTCATCCAGGGTAGGGGAGGGAATGGCCGGCAGGGATGTAGCTCAGTTGGTAGAGCATGGCGTTTGCAACGCCAGGGTTGTGGGTTCGATTCCCACAGGGGGACAGTATAAAAAAAATAATGTATGCACTCACTAACTGTAAGTCGCTCTGGATAAGGGCGTCTGCTAAATGACGTAAATGTAAATCCCATCTTCAAGTGGTTTCAGCTTTCACATCCTACGTCACACAGGCTCAGAAAAAATACTACTGTATCCGTTGGAACCATGGCTATCGCTCAATGCAAGCCATTTCGATCTACGGTATCCACAGATCGATTTATACGCGAAAATGTTGGTCAGAACCGGTACCAGAACCACGCAGGTCCCCTAAACAGCGGTCCGTACATCTATGACGTGCTCCAAAGTATTTTCTCATAGTTTCTTATGTCATTTATCTTGTTTTGGTAATATATATATATATATATATATATATATATATATATATATATATATTTTAATTTTTTGGTTTAGTTTATTTATTTCTCAATTTACAGTATGTCAACAAATCACATGAGCAGCCTGACTTGTTTGCCACCTTTTTTGCATAATTTCTTTGAACCATAAAATATTTCAATTTAGCGTCGATCCAGGTGGCTCTAACAGTTCTCATAGTTAGTTTCTTAACAGGTGAATGTTTGTCAACAGTTGGCAAGAATAATTTACAAATACTCCAAGTGCTTCATCTGGATTCTCCTCCTTATACACATCAGACCAACATAAATATTTTACATCTTCAACAAAAGAGTCCTGAGAAAACATTTTGTATGATCTCTTATAAATAACTTTAGGGCCTGCCTTTGGTACTTTGGCTTTCCTTATTATTGCCACAATATTATGGTCACTACAGCCAATGGGAACTGATATTGCTTTGGAGCAAAGCTCTGCAGCATTGGTGAAGATATGATCAATACAAGTGGATGTCACAGATCCAACACTATTGGTAAACACTCTAGTTGGTTGAGTGATAACCTGGGTCATGTTACAGGTGTTAGTCACAGTAAGAAGCTTCCTGTTGAGAGGACAACTAGATGATAACCAGTCAATGTTGTTGGATTGCGCAGTGAGATGGAACAGTAAATAGGCATTTCAACGTCATAGCCTTAGCCGGTGGTAACTTGTGGAATAGACACCGGCTAGAATGCGGTTTTATCCAATCAGCATCCAGGATTAGACCCACCTGTTGTATATTTAATAATACGATCCTTTAGATATTTTTTGTCTGTTTCCTCCCGTCATAATGCCCACCGGCACAGTAAGTTTTAAATGGAATTGTATTTAACTTCTGGCTTCCCACTGACTGTTTCTGTGCAACCCAATACAATTGAAAGCATCACTAGTGTATGAAAATGCACCCACATTGCTAAAAGCACCTAGATAGCTAGCAGGTAAGCTGACTGGAAGTTTGCATAAGGGTGCTGCATTTTGCATTTAGTGCAATTGTAGAGAATAAAATATCCTCAGCTATTTGAATTTCAAAGCAAATAATTTCAGTAAATGAATGTAGCCATTCATTCATTTAGATCCTAGTCCTTTTGTGGGTGACTATGCCGTCTGCTGAATTTGTGGCATTGGATAGGCCTATAGCTAGCCTAATAGCTAACACTAACTTCAAGCTCTTCCTCTGACGTTCACGCACCCGTTATGACCCGCAGACGCTGCGCCGGTGCTACAGCCGAGTGAAGGAGCACGGCGTCGGCAAGAGGAAGAGTAGCTACTCCATCGAGCAGCTGGAAAAGGTGTTTGGCCAGGGAGGCTGGGACTCCCAGACGTGTGCCCCCGTCCTCATCAACAGTAGCGGCCTGTACCAGGAGATGGAGTCTGACGGCAGCACCATGGAGGACTTCTCCCAGGAAGACTGGTGCAACCAGGTGCTGGCCTCCGCCTTCCAGGAGGGAGAGATGGAAACTGGTGAGTGGTGGTGATGATGATGATGATGATGATGATCATGATTGTGGTGATGACAAAAGCAGGCAATAGTGAAGGGGTCAGCAGACTTATTTTTGTTAAAGGGGTAAATAGACTATCCAGGGAGCTGGTAATTCTTATTAGGGGTAGCTATGGGAGTGTGAAATGTTTGGAAGCCCTGTCTTTAGTATGCAGGCTCTTCCTTCACTCTGTCAAAATGAATACTGTAGGAGTAATGAGCTTATATGCCTGTCAGGGTAGCTAGCATTTGATGTGTTCTTTTGATGGTGATAAAAAAATACTGTTCCTTTATTTCTTCAGAGGAAACACAGCCGCCAAAGAATGCCAGTGTCCCGCAGCTTCGACCTGAGCCCTCGGAGAAACTCCAGTATGTGTTTTTGCCATAGAATTAATGATACCTGATAACACTACATGTATCATGGATATAAGGTCAAAATAAATGCTTTTTACTGCCAAGATGTTATTGAAAACAAATCACTGACAGAGACTTAGTCACTGCATTATTCAATGTCCAGTCTTCATAAAAATGTATAATCTGTTCTCATTATCAACCCTCCACTGATTCCAACCTCATCTTGACCGTTCATGTATTTCTGTCCCTCTCAGGAAACAGGAAGTGATGCAGAATGTGGTGCGCATCCTGGAGTCTGTGCAGGTGAAGTGGGAGCACTTCCAGACGTGGACCGACTTCTCCCGACTGCACCTCTCCAACAAGCTGGCCATCTTCGGCGTGGGCTACAACACACGCTGGCGCGAGGACGTCTGCTACCACTACGCCGAGATCAGCTCCCAGGTGCCCCTGGGAAAGCGGCTGCGCGAGTACTTCAACCCGGAGAAGGCAGAGGGCCGTGTCATCATGACCAAAGTGCAGAAGATGAACTGGAAGAACGTTTATTATAAGTTCCTGGACATCACCATTAGCGAGGCACGCTGCCTGGAGCTGCACATCGAGGTGGACTGGATCCCAATAGCTCAGTCAAGGGTGACGGGTTGCAGCAACGGGGCCTCCCAGTACCTCCTACCTGGGGGCATCCCCAAGACTTACGGCCTGTATGCCATCGGTTACGAGGAGGTGGCGGCGGAGTCAGACTACACAGGGGAGGATGAGGTCCCAGACTCTCCGCTGCAGCACCAACACTCTGACCAGAGCTTGCCTCTCTCTGGATCGTCGGGCTCTGGCGGGTCTGGGTCCGAGAGTGTGGTGGAGGTGGGGGGGAGAGTGGGGGAGGGGGAGAAGACGGGGGCCAAAGTGACCTACTGCTACCTGGGCATCGCGGAGGAGAGGACCCTACAGCAATGTCTGTTCCAGCACTTTCAGAGCCCCGGCAAGAACTACAGCCGCAGGCAGCATTCGGCCGTCACACGCTTCCTCCAGGGGAACTGCAGTGGCACAGGGCAGCAGGCAAGGGAAGAGGGCCTCTCCATGGGCCCTGAATGCTCGGCCATCTACATCAAATTTATCGAGGTGGAGCTAGATTTCCTCTCCGCTGGCTCCCTGGTGGAATGTCTAGAAATTGCAGTTGGTTACTCCCTAAAGTACAACAACAAAGAGACGTTGTAACGCTTGTTGTTTCGATTCCCATTGACTGAAGGATTGAAAGAGGGCCAGAGGGACATGCAATATCTCTTTCCCCCAATTTATGTGCAGACCTGAGTTCAAATACTATTTGAAATCATTTCAAATACTTCTTCTGGGCTTGATTGAGCTTGCCTGGGTCAATGGAACCAATAGAATAGTCGCAAAACTGCAAACCCCACCCACCTGACACTAGGCAGGTTAAAGCAAACACAAAAAATATTTGAAAGAGTTCAAATAGTGTTTGAACCCTGGTCTGGATACATGCTATCTTATCAGGGAATGTGAGAGGGAATGGCTAGTGCTGGATGCATTTCCCTACCTCGAGGATATAGCAGTGGATATATATTTATCGCAAAAAGATGGCTTGTGCGCTTGTTTAAAAACTGCCTTTACATTTCTTTGACTTTGGATGTCTATCGTCAGGTCTAAAGTGCCACAAAAAGATCCAGGGGTAAAGATCATGTAAGGAATGTGAACCAATTGAAAAGAGGGCCTAAAGGGGAAATATGAATGAATATATAAAATATTGAATCTATGTCTATATAGAAATTTATATTTAAGAATATAGAGTACCAGTCAAAAGTTTGGACAGGGTTTTTCTTTATTTTTACTATTTTCTACATTGTAGAATAATAGTGAAGACATCAAAACTATGAAATAACATATATGG
Source organism: Coregonus lavaretus (assembly GCF_964263955.1). Lineage (NCBI taxonomy): Eukaryota > Metazoa > Chordata > Actinopteri > Salmoniformes > Salmonidae > Coregonus > Coregonus lavaretus. The sequence continues at coordinate 16,880,477 of NC_140002.1, forward strand.
AATGATGTAGTAACCAAAAAAAGTGTTAAACAAATCAAAATATTTTTTATATTTGAGATTCTTCAAATAGCCACCCTTTGCCTTGATGCCAGCTTTGCACACTCTTGGCATTCTCTCAACCAGCTTCATGAGGTAGTCACCTGGAATGCATTTCAATTAACAGGTGTGCCTTGTTAAAAGTTAATTTGTATAATTAATGTCCTTCTTAATGTGTTTGATCCAATCAGTTGTGTTGTGACAAGGTAGGGGTGGTATACAGAAGATGGCCCTATTTGGTAAAAGACCAAGTCCATATTATGGCAAGAACAGCTGAAATAAGCAAAGAAAAATGACAGTCCATCATTACTTTAAGACATGAAGGTCAGTCAATTCGGAAAATTTCAAGAACTTTGAAAGTTTCTTCAAGTGCAGTCGCAAAAACCATCAAGCGCTATGATGAAACTGGCTCTCATGAGGACCGCCACAGGAAAGGAAGACCCAGAGTTACCTCTGCTGCAGAGGATAAGTTCATTAGACTTAACTGCACCTCAGATTGCAGCCCAAATAAATACTTCACGGAGTTCAAGTAACAGACACATCTCTCAACATCAACTGTTCAGAGGAAACTGCGTGTATCAGGCCTTCACGGTCAAATTGCTGCAAAGTAACCACTACTAAAGGTCACCAATAAGAAGAAGAGACTTGCTTGGGCCAAGAGACACGAGCAATGGACATTAGACCGGTGGAAATCTGTCCTTTGGTCTGATGAGTCCAAATTTGAGATTTTTGGTTCCAACGGCCTTGTCTTTGTGAGACGCCGAGTAGGTGAGCGGTTGATCTCCACATGTGTGGTTCCCACCATGAAGCATGTAGGAGGAGGTGCGGGTGGGGCTTTGCTGGTGACACTGTCAGTGATTTATTTAGAATTCAAGGCACACTTAACCAGCATGGCTACCACAGCATTCTGCAGCGATACACCATCCCATCTGGTTTGCGCTTAGTTGGACTGTAATTTGTTTTTCAACAGGACAATGACCCAAAACACACCTCCAGGCTGTGTAAGGGCTATTTGAACAAGAAGGAGAGTGATTGAGTGCTGCATCAGTTGACCTGGGCTCCACAATCACCCGACCTCAACCCAATTGAGATGGTTTGGGATGAGTTGGACCGCAGAGTGAAGGAAAAGCAGCCAACAAGTGCTCAGCATATGTGGGAACTCCTTCAAGACTGTTGGAAAAGTATTCCTCATGAAGCTGGTTGAAAGAATGCCAAGAGTGTGAAAGCTGTCATCAAGGCAAAGGGTGGCTACTTTGAAGAATCTCAAATATAAAATATATTTTGACACTTCTTCGGTTACTACATGATTCCATATGTGTTATTTCATAGTTTTGATGCCTTCACTATAATTATACAATGAGAAAAGTCAATATAAAGAAAAACCCTTGAATGAGTAGGTGTGTTCAAACCTTTGACTGGTACTGTATATTGATGTTGTCAAGCATTCCAGTATTTGCGAACATATGACATTCAAAGAAGTATGTTCATGTTTTGGTGTTTTGATATATATATATATATTTATTTATTTTTTGGTTAATGATTATTGGTTAACACAGTCTTTGCATATTATTGTTTCCAGGTCACAGTCTTGTATGTTTGTTTACATGTTTTGAAAAAACAATAAACGGGGCACTGACCGTCATTTGCCACTCACTGATTAGTTTTAGGTTCCGGTGTGCTCATTTGTTGGTGTTGGGTGTTTATTTAAATTAAGAGGCTCCCTGTCTCTGCATATTGCCATCTAGTGACGACCTGTATGTCCTATCCTTATCAACCTTCCTTGCAGAAGAGCCAATGCTTCATGCACCACTTTAGTCACCAGATGGCAGCAGATAACAGGGTGTTGAGAAGCTACAGGCAGACGGCGAATCCCTGGCCTGCGACATTAGGTTAGTGAATCACAAACCAGCCCCTAATTTGGAGGGCATGTAGGGTCGGGATAGCACTCTATAGCCCAGGGTTTTTGCCCTAGCCCTACACAGCTGATTCTAATAATCAAAGCTTGACGATGAGTTGGTTATTTGAATCAGCTGTGTACTGCTAGGGCAAAAACCAAAACGTGCACCCGGGGGGCGGGGGGCTAGGACCGAGTTTGGGAAACCCTGCTATAGCCTGCAGCCTTGCAGAAGTGGCTATCGGAGAGTCTAAAGCAGGGGTGTCAAACTCATTCCATGGAGGGCCTAGTGTCTGCTGTTTTTTTTGGGGTTTTCTTTCAATTAAGACCTACACCACCAGGTGAGGGGAGTTCCTTAGTAATCAATGACCTTAGTTCATCAATCAAGTACAAGGGAGGAGCGAAAACCCACAGACACTCTTCCACACTGTACAACTGATTGGGTATCCCCCTTTCCCTCTGTGGAACGAGTTTGACACGTGCTCTAAAGCAGTGGTTCTCAACTGGTATTGCCACAAACCAGGTTGACTCAGTCGTGACCCAATATTGGCATCGCAAAAAAATATCGCCAAAATACAATATGGAAAACTATTTTTAATGCTACATTGATAGTAAATGTAGCAATTATATGACAAGGGAACAACATTACCACCTCTTTCATTGTCAATAATTACATTTTGCCTATATTCTTGATGAAAAATGTTAATAAACTTACTGGCTTGAGACCACAAAATCAACCAAAATAGTGCTGCTCTGTATTGAAAATACAATGATTGAAGGAAAAGTGTGTGTGTGTCTGTGCACGCTCACTGGCAAACGGAGTTCAAAGATGAGAGAGCTGTGCAATCTCCTTACCAGAGTTTTGTTAGGCTGTGATGCTAGCTAGTGATATTATTGGCTTTCCACTAGATGTTGGAACATTGCTGTGGGGACATTGCTGTGCTTCCATTCAGCCACAAGAGCATTAGTGAGGTCGGGCACTGATGTTGGGCAATTAGGCCTGATTTGCAGTCGGTGTTCCAATTCATCCCAAAGGTGTTTGATGGGGTTGAGGTCAGGGCTCTGTGCAGGCCAGTTAAGTTCTTCCACACCGATCTCGACAAACCATTTCTGTATGGACCTCGCTTTGTGCACGGGGAAGCACAGAATCGTCTAGAATGTAATTGTATGCTGTAGCTTTAAGATTTCCCTTCACTGGAACTAAGGGGCCTAGCCCGAACCATGAAAACAGCCCCAGACCATTATTCCTCCTCCACCAAACGTTAAAATTGGCACTATGCATTTGCGCACGTAGCGTTCTCCTGGCATCCGCCAAACCCAGATTCGTCCATCGGACTGCCAGATGGTGAAGCGTGGTTCATCACTCCAGAGAATGCGTTTCCACTGATCCAGAGTCCAATGGCGGCAAGCTTTACACCACTCCAGCCGATGCTTGGCATTGCGCACAGTGATCTTATGCTTGTGTGCCTAAGATCACCGCTTCAGCACTCGGCGGTCCTGTTCTGTGAGGCTTGTTTCTTTGCATTAGCCAGCTGAGAGATCCAAAGGAGCAATAGAACATGAACTGCAGTTTCGAGAGAGGGAATTCACATTTTTAGAGAACTGATTTTTTGGAGGTAGACTGTGCAACAATGTGTGTAGCAACAGATCAACTTACCATGGCCATTGTCTGAATAGCTTTATCAGCTGATTTGTGACGTTATAGACATTTGTACAGTCACTATTTTTTATTGTGTTCATTCGAAGGATTTGACTGTCATCATACTGTATCATGGCCTGCCCCTGTTGTGTATGCTCTCTGGCTAGCTAAATAAATCATGTATATGAACTGAATAAAGCATTTTCCACCAGCATCCAACAGTAGTTCTAAGTTTTAAGTTCACCCTTTATCGGCTAGACAACATACACATGGCCACATTCATAAAAAGTGCCATCTTTACATCATTACCTAGCAACGCACTACTACTTTTACAGATCCACTGTCTCATCTGCTCAGCCATACAACTTATAAACTTGATCTCCAATGTAAAAATAATCTAGACATTATTTCCAACATTTGCAACATTGTTATTATTATTCGATTTTCACTGTGTCCCATAATAATGAACGTGTCGGGAGTGGGGACGAGACAGCAGGGCCGGCTCCAGGCATAAGCCACATGAGCGGTCGCTTAGGGGCCCCGGCCGCTAAGGGGTCCCCGACCAAAAACTCAGTCGGGGTCTCAATTTACTGTTGAGAGTTAGAATATTTGAATACACAAGGTGGAAGTTCTAAATTTGTTGTGCATCAGCAGTTTTTCTCTTGTTTTGTCAGTCACTGACAGTCACTCAATTAGCCATGTCAGCTCACAATTTTTTGAATAGGAAGTTAGTCTAGCCAGTTACAGTGCCGTGAAAACGTATTTGCCCCCTTTCTGATTTTCTCTATTTTCTGCATATTTTTTTATACTGAATGTTATCAGATCTTCAACCAAAACCTAATATTAGATAAAGGGAACCTGAGTTGACAAATAACAAAAAAATTTATACTTATTTTATTTATTTAGTTAACAAAGTTATGCAACACCCAATTCCCCTGTGTGAAAAATAAATGGTTGTGCCACCTTTAGCTACAATGAGTGCAACCACATGCTTCCTGTAGTTGTTGATCAGTCTCTCACATCGCTGTGGAGGAATTTTGGCCCACTCTTGCTTACAGAACTGCTTTAACTCAGCGACATTTGTTGGTTTTCAAGCATGAACTGCTTGTTTCAAGTGCTGCCACAACATCTCAATCTGGACTTTGACTAGGCCATTCCAAAACCTCAAATGTGTTGCTTTTTAACCATTTTCATGTAGACTTGATTGTGTGTTTTGGATCATTGTCTTGCTGCATGACCCAGCTGCGCTTCAGCTTCAGCTCACAGGCGGATGGCCTGACATTCTCCTGTAGAATTCTCTGATACAGAGCAGAATACATGGTTCCTTCTATTAACCTCTATGGGATCGGTGTCCCGTATACGGGACGGTTGAGCTAACGTGCTCTAATGTGATTGGCATTACTGTTGAAAGTAACAGCAAACTTTCCAGGACATAGACATGGCTTATATATGCAGAAAGCTTATACTCTTGTTAATCTAACTGCACTGTTCAATTTACAGTAGCTATTACAGTGAAAAAAGACCATGCTGTTGTTTGAGGAGAGTGCACAACAACAAAAAACTTATCATGGCAACTGGTTTGAGACATTCACCTCTGAAGGTAAATAATGTACTTACATTCAGTAATCTTGCTCAGATTTGTCATCCTAAGGGTCCCAGAGATAAAATGTAGCATAGTTCTGTTTGATAAAATCTATTTTTATATTCAAATGTAGGAACTGGGTTCTACAGTTTGAACCCCTGCTGTCTCTGGCTCCACACCCACCCCGCCCGGCCATCTAGATGTGTGAAAGTTAGTGTTTAAGCTAATGATCCATCATGTATGACATTCCTGGGAGTGTGTAAACTTACATTTTATATTACCATATCATTTTTGTATGTTCTCTATAGTTATGTACATGAAAATATATCAATTGACCAATTCGGCACATTTGGGCAGACTTGATACAAAATAGTCCAGTATTGCAATGCTTCACTGGATCAATCTGAAACTTTGCACACACACTGCTGCCATCTAGTGGCAAAAATCTAAAATGATCCTAAACTGCAATATTATATTGTGGCCTTTCTCTTGCATTTCAAAGATGATGGAACAAAAAAAATAATAGAAGACATGTTTTTTTGTTTGTATTATCTTTTACCAGATCTAATGTGTTATATTCACATTTCCACAAACTTCAAAGTGTTTCCTTTCAAATGGTATCAATAATATGCCTATCCTTGCTTCAGGTCCTGAGCTACAGGCAGTTAGATTTGGGTATGTCATTTTAGGCGAAAATTGAAAAAAAAAGGTCAGATCCTTAAGAGGTTAAGGCAAGTCGTCCAGGTCCTGAGGCAGCAAAGCATCCCCAAACATTCACACTACCACCACCATGCTTGACCGTTGGTTTGAGGTTCTTACTGTGGAATGCAGTGTCTGGTTTTTGCCAGACATAACGGGACCCGTCTCATCCAAAAGTTGACTGAAGTTTGCGAAAAAGCACCTGGAAGCACGTGGATGATCATCAAGACTCTTGGAAAAACATTCTGTGGACAGATTAGTCAAAACTATAACTTTTTGGATGACATGGGTCCCATTATGCCTGGAGAAAACCAAACACTGCATTCCATGATAAACTACTGAAGACTACCCTGACTACAAGTCGGCTTTCAAACCGAGGCTATGGAACTGTGCGACAGAGACACAGGGGGAGGTGAGCTGGGACTCTAGTGCGTTTCAGAAGGTGAGGACTCCGTACCCCTCTGCCCAGTCTTTTCTTCTCCAATGTGTGTTCACTCGTCAACAAAACCGACAATCTACAATTTCTAGACAAAAAATGATTTATCTTTCACCTCTGCTTTCTGTTTTAAAGAGTCATGGTTAAATGCCTCTATTCCCAATGCTGCTGTGGATCTAGCTGGTGTCCCGGAGCAGAGCAATAAATCCAAAGGAGGTGGTGTGTGTTTCTACTTAAACCAAAGCTAGTGCAATGATGTCACTATTTTGTCTAAATCATGCTCTCCAGATCTGGAATCTATTTTCATCCACTGCAAACCTTTTTATTCACCCCAAGAACCTGTGCGCACACAACGCAACAGCTACTGGCTGATCAAATCACAGAGGTGTAAAGGAAATACCCAGATTCTATTTTGACCATCATGGGGAATTTTAACCACAGCAGCCTACAACAAGAACTTCCCAGATAAACACAACTGGTGAATTGTTCAACAAGGCAAGAAAAAAATCTGGACCATGTTTACAGCACTATTAAAGGGGCACACCACACTGTCCCCCACGCTCCCCTGGGGAACTTAGACCATGTGACGCTACACCTCATCCCTGCATACAGACAGAAACTAAAAACAACCAAGCCTGTCAAACAAACGGTGCGGAAATGGACTGACGAGGCCATTGGAGAGTTAAAGGACTGCATAGACACCACGGATTGGAACATATTCAAGGACAACAATGCAAACATACATGACTACATAGACAGGCTCACATCCTACATCAGTATAATGAAACTTTTACTCTCAGAAAAGTGTACTATGCAATGTTGTTTCTCATGGTCTGAGAGTCCTTAAGGTAACTTTTGGCAAACTCCAAGCGGGCTGTCATGTGCCTTTTACTGAGGAGTGGCTTCCATCTGGCCACTCTACCATAAAGGCCTGATTGGTGGAGTGCTGCAGAGATGGTTGTCCTTCTGGAAGGTTCTCCCATCTCCACAGAGGAACTCTGCCAAAGAGGAACTCTGCCAAAATAAAGGAAACACTTGAGTAAACGAGGGATACCAATAATAAGTTATGGTGTGGGTTGCATGGTTTAGGTCCACTTGTAGATTTATGCCAAGTTGCATTGAAGCTGTTCTGGCAGCTCTATATTGGTGTTTCCTTTATTTTGGCAGTTACCTGTACAGTGAGGGAAAAAAAGTATTTGATCCCCTGCTGATTTTGTACGTTTGCCCACTGACAAAGAAATGATCAGTCTATAATTTTAATGGTAGGTTTATTTGAACAGTGAGAGACAGAATAACAACAAAATAATCCAGAAAAACGCATGTCAAAAATGTTATAAATTGATTTGCATTTTAATGAGGGAAATAAGTATTTGACCCCCTCTCAATCAGAAAGATTTCTGGCTCCCAGGTGTCTTTTATACAGGTAACGAGCTGAGATTAGGAGCACACTCTTAAAGGGAGTGCTCCTAATCTCAGTTTGTTACCTGTATAAAAGACACATGTCCACAGAAGCAATCCATCAATCAGATTCCAAACTCTCCACCATGGCCAAGACCAAAGAGCTCTCCAAGGATGTCAGGGACAAGATTGTAGACCTACACAAGGCTGGAATGGGCTACAAGACCATCGCCAAGCAGCTTGGTGAGAAGGTGACAACAGTTGGTGCGATTATTCGCAAATGGAAGAAACACAAAATAACTGTCAATCTCCCTCGGCCTGGGGCTCCATGCAAGATCTCACCTCGTGGATTTGCAATGATCATGAGAACAGTGAGGAATCAGCCCAGAACTACACGGAAGGATCTTGTCAATGATCTCAAGGCAGCTGGGACCATAGTCACCAAGGAAACAATTGGTAACACACTATGCCGTGAAGGACTGAAATCCTGCAGCGCCCGCAAGGTCCCCCTGCTCAAGAAAGCACATATACATGCCCGTCTGAAGTTTGCCAATGAACATCTGAATGATTCAGAGGAGAACTGGGTGAAAGTGTTGTGGTCAGATGAGACCAAAATTGAGCTCTTTGGCATCAACTCAACTCGCTGTGTTTGGAGGAGGAAGAATGCTGCCTATGACCCCAAGAACACCATCCCCACCGTCAAACATGGAGGTGGAAACATTATGCTTTGGGGGGTGTTTTTCTGCTAAGGGGACAGGACAACTTCACCGCATCAAAGGGACGATGGACGGGGCCATGTACCGTCAAATCTTGGGTGAGAACCTCCTTCCCTCAGCCAGGGCATTGAAAATGGGTCGTGGATGGGTATTCCAGCATGACAATGACCCAAAACACACGGCCAAGGCAACAAAGGAGTGGCTCAAGAAGATGCACATTAAGGTCCTGGAGTGGCCTAGCCAGTCTCCAGACCTTAATCCCATAGAACATCTGCGGAGGGAGCTGAAGGTTCGAGTTGCCAAACGTCAGCCTCGAAACCTTAATGACTTGGAGAAGATCTGCAAAGAGGAGTGGGACAAACCTGGTTGCCAACCTCCTGAGATGTGTGCAAACCTGGTGGCCAACTACAAGAAACGTCTGACCTCTATGATTGCCAACAAGGGTTTTGCCACCAAGTACTAAGTCATGTTTTGCAGAGGGGTCAAATACTTATTTCCCTCATTAAAATGCAAATCAATTTATAAAAATTTTGTCATGCGTTTTTCTGGATTTTGTTGTTGTTATTCTGTCTCTCACTGTTCAAATAAACGTACCATTAAAATTATAGACTGATCATTTCTTTGTCAGTGGGCAAACGTACAAAATCAGCAGGGGATCAAATACTTTTTTCCCTCACTGTATGTGCTTGTGATAAAAATGAAAATATTGATCCTCTGTGGCCAAATTATGAACTTTGAGAGTGGGCTCCTGTGGTTGATTATAAAAAATAAGAATAAAAACGTAATTTTGATTTTTAGCTATTCCATGCGAGAAATTGCCAAGAAACTGAAGATCTCATACAACGCTGTGTACTACTCCCTTCACAGAACAGCGCAAACTGGCTCTAGCCAGAATAGAAAGAGGAGTGGGAGGCCCCGGTGCACAACTGAGCAAGAGGACAAATACATTAGAGTGTCTAGTTTGAGAAACAGACGCCTCACAGGTCCTCAACTGCCAGCTTCATTAAATAGTACCCGCAAAATACCAGTCTCAACGTCAACAGTGAAGAGGCAACTCCGGGATCCTGATCTTTTAGGCAGAGCTGCAAAGAAAAGCCATATCTCAGACTGGCCAATAAAAATAAAAGATTAAGATGGGTAAAAGAACACAGACACTGGACAGAGGAAGATTGGGAAAAAAGTGTTATGGACAGACGAATCGAAGTTTGAGGTGTTCGGATCACAAAGAAGAACATTTGTGAGACGCAGAGCAAATGAAAAGATGCTGGAGGAGTGCTTGATGCCATCTGTCAAGTATGGTGGAGGCAATGTGATGGTCTGGGGGTGCTTTGTTGGTGGTAAAGTGGGAGATTTGTACAGGGTAAAAGGGATCTTGAAGAAGGCAAGCTATCACTCCATTTTGCAACGCCATGCCATACCCTGTGGACGGTGCTTGATTGGAGCCAATTTCCTCCTACAACAGGACAATGACCAAAGCACAGCTCCAAACTATGCAATAACTATTTAGGGAAGAAGCAGTCAGCTGATATTCTGTCTATAATGGAGTGGCCAGCACAGTCACCGGATCTCAACCCTATTGAGCTGTTGTGGGAGCAGCTTGACCATATGGTATGTAAGAAGTGCCCATCAAGCCAGTCCAACTTGTAGGAGGTGCTTCAGGAAGCATGGGGTGAAATCTTTTCAGATTACCTCAACAAATTGACAACTAGAATGCCAAAGGTCTGCAAGGCTGTAATTGCTGCAAATTGAGGATTCTTTGACGAAAGCAAAGTTTGAAGGACACAATTTTTATTTCAATTAAAAATTATTTCTAACCTTGTCAATGACTACATTTCCTATGCATTTTGCTATATTTCCTATTCAAACTCATTTCATGTATGTTTTCATGGAAAACAAGGAAATTTCTAAGTGACCCCAAACTTTTGAACGGTAGTGTGTATATATATATATATATATATATATATATATATATATATATATATACATACTGTATATATAACACACTGTATATACTGTATCTATTTCATTTTTATGTTTATTTTTGTATTTTGCATTAAGCCGGCCCTGGCTGCATTGTCTATTATGTATTTCCAAGGTAATGTACAGAACATGGGAGTTATCTCTTACATAATAAGTAGGCCTAGGCTGTGCAATATGCAATCATGTGTACCAATGTACCACGGTTCTATTTGGGATTATAAACTGGGTGGTTTGAGCCCTGAATGCAGATTGGCTGAAAGCCTTGGTATATCAGACCATATACCATGGGTATGACAAAAAATCACTTTCTACTGTTTTAATTAAGTTAGTAACCACTTTATAATAGCAATAAGCCACCTCGGGGGTGTGTGGTATAGGCTATATATGGCCAATATACAATGGCTAATGGCTATATCCAGGCACTCAAAATTGCGTCGAGTGCAAGAACAGCACTTAGCCGTTGTATATTGGCCATATACCACATCACCTCGGACATTATTGCTTAAACAGAACTGCTGCACCTGTAGTGCGCTGCGATGCGTGCAGAACTCTGAGAGGGTGATGCTAATGATCACAGGTGTCGCTCTTTGAGGTGGCAGGGCAGAGTTTTCTCATGATGACAACTTTCTCCGTTTTTGATGACAACTGTTTTATCCAAATATGCAATGTCCCAAAGCGTAAACGGGAAAGTCGACGAAGGCATTTTTGTAGGCAAGCCTTGGCCACTTGCCGAAGTAGTCCACTGGAATAATTCCTTGCGCCCGATGCTGAACGCCAAACGCGAGGCTTTATCACGTCCACGTCAACTGCCGCTGAGGTCACATTGCCTGCTGTAAACTCGCTACCTCCTTGTCTTTTCTCTGGCGGTTCAAGGAAGCAACTTGAAAGACTTCACCACATTGACCAAAGTGAAATTGCGCACAGGTAACAGGGAGGCTGTATACATTACGACTGGAAACAGCGACTGTGGGTCACAGAAGGCGCATGCTGAACTATGGAGATGTATACTTCGCGGAAACTTGCCACCTTGCTGTCAATTGCATTTGTCTTGTTTTTTCCAGGTAAGACAATGGTCATTTTGAGTTGAAGTAACGCATTTTCTTCTCTTAAGTGTTGGTTGTGTTTTTCAATAGCTTATTGTGGAAATTTTGCAAGGTGTTTGTAACCAAACAAAAATGGTCGAGCTGACAACACCTACAACATAGCAACAATGTTCTTTGTGACACTGAATGACAGTAGCCTACAAAACCTAATAGCCAGTAATACTGAAATGAATCATTGTATTGTCGAGTAGTGGACGATTAATGTTCCCCTATTTAGCGTTTTGATTTAAATCTGAAACACCAGTTTGTTTTCCATGGGATTTGAAACGAGTGTGTTATGCATAATTCTGCTGGCCAGGGGCAGGGAAGAATAATCCCTTTATTAGATGGACAGACAATGCCCGAACAGTGGGTTTACACTGTTTAGCAAAGTGTTGTTTCATCACTGTCAAGCATTCTAACACCCCTGAAGAAGGCACAGTGATGCCGAAACGTTGGTGTTTTTTTACCCAATAAATTACTGGGAGTTTATACATAGTGTGCGACTCTCTTTATTTGTTTTTATAGTTTACAGTTTATTCTCCGTTAGTCAGCACCTCTACACTAGGTGATGTTCTCTGGGTGTGCGCCAGCTCCTGATTTTTTTATTAAGCATTCTATCAACAGTCTTGGTCATACTAGTGAGATTTCTCTTACAATTTAAATACCATTTTTAAAACAAACCAGGTAATGGTACTAATTCTGTGTTTATTGATCATGTAGAAAAAAACTGCCATTTGTCTATGGCTTTAGAATTGGACACAATTTTCTAATATTTGTACACTTTAACTAACCAACTATTTTAAAGCAGTAATGCTTTTGTCAAATATGTATCCTTCCTTCAGTTTATATCATTCGTTTCCAAAACAATCACGTGCTGATGCAGGCAATCTCACCCTTAGCTTATTTCACCTTAACAAGGTGAGGCATTGCCAATAGTATTTCAAATAGTAAGGATTATTCCAAGGACTCATTTTCTTGACACACTGTTAGTGCAATCTATCCTCACACTCTCCTATCTTGAGTATGAAGTGCAGAAAAAACTGCTAGGTAGCTGAACGATAACCCGTCAGACTTATTGATATTATAATACACATTTCTCAACATGGGTTTTCGGCCCTTACTCAGTCTACAGCAGGTGTGTCCGCTGAGGGCCAAGGCATGGGTGTGTCCCTGGAGGGCCAAGGCATGGGAGGAAATGGTTGTTAATAGCGTCCTGCTAACAGGAAGATTGCTCATTCTCCAAGCAAGCTACAGATGTAATGTGATTTAACCAAAGATTTCTGTTATCCATCACTGTGAGTTTCAGGTTAGGTACTGTTTGGTGTAGCACAGACAATTTTCCGACCAACCTTAAAGGGAAATGTCATATTCATCATCTCCAGCACCACCCCAACATCAACATATTTGAAAATTGCGTGTTTCTATGTTTTGTAGTAAAAAATATAGAGGAAGATAAGGGTTTCCAATGACTACATCGGTGTGCATCCTGATTTTAACCAATCATGAGTAGGCATTGCCTACTAATTGGTTGATGTCATTGGAAACACTTATCTTCCTTTATCATTTTTACTGCCATTTTCACATGATGTTGGGGTGGTGCTGGAAATGATGAATATGAAGTTGAACATTTTAGAAATGTCCCTTTTAACTAGGCAATACATCTTCATTCTCGATTTGGCCAAAACCTGTATCTTCTAAAATGTCTGTGTCTAGTTGCAGGTGGTGCGTTTTGAATTTAGAAAATGCTCCATTATTAAAATATATATTTTTTTTTGCTCCATGAAGTAATCCAACAATGTGTACGCCGCCATCTTGTCTATTTCAAATATTCTCTCGTTGACCTAGACAGGTGAGTGTCATCATGACATGCGGCACTTTGGGGTGGACCCACCTGTCTCGCGGAGCAAACATTGTTGGACACGTACATTTTAGGAGATGCATGTGTGGCCGACTCGGTTGGTCTAAAATTCTGTGCTACACCAAACGGTACCTAACATGTAACTCCCAGTAATGGATACCACAACTCTGGTTAGATCACATTATCTGATGTAACAATCTTTAGCCATCTCCTGGCATGCCTTCATCCCCATGGCTGTGTTTCATAATTAGTCATGTAAGTAATTTAATTGTGTTCTCTTGAAAACAGGATAACCTGTGGGGGTGTTTTATTGCCTTTTCAATCAAATAATTGAGTAATGGGTAACGTAAATTAGTTTTGTGTATGAAGTTGGGAAAACCTAGTGTCTTGGAACTGATGTTTGGAGTTAAAGTAGGCTACGTTAGACTAATGAGTATTGTAAATACACTCCTGCACAGTGTGTGTGGGCCAGCATTGTTGTTTTCATGGCAGCTTCTTGCGCAATTGGACATTTTTAGAATCTAGGTTTGTTTAATTTTAAACTTTACCCTGCTCTCTGTTCTTTCAACACAGCAGTACATGTTGCCATGTCAGGCGCTATAAAACATACAGTAATCATATTTCATAGGACCATCACATGGTGTTAGTTACATTGTCCCGAGATACCTAAATCAATTAGGATTGTCAAGTCAGACCCTAGTCATTTTGGTTTAGCTCATTTGAATTCCATTAGTCTCCGTTCAATTGGTTGAGTACATAATTGTGTTGTAATTATTTAAATGACCTTGTGGTGTTTCCAGTACTTTACAGAATCTCATTCCGAAAATAAATTAGTTTAATTTCTTTTCCCCACTACTTGATGTCCCTGGACTTGTTTTTCCTAATTACAGAAGTGGGTAGGGTGGGTCAAAGGAAAGCTGTACCAGTATTGTTACACTTGAAGGCTTTTTGCTCTTTCAGTCGGATCGCAAGAGGTGGCTCAGGGTTATCTGGATAATTTGGATCGGTAATTTATATGGAGAATATACTTATTGAATAATTAGACCTAATTTCAATGAACTTTTTACTTTCTCATTTTTATGTACAATAAAGGATTTCAATTCAAAATGTTATACTTGTTAGATGATGTGTTAGTGAGATGGAACAAACAACACGCTGGTTGATGACACCAATACAGTCCTAACATAAACTGACAGTGCACGAGCAAATGTTTATATTACCCAGCTCGACGATAATGACTACCCTCATTAATGTTTTGCCAGAATGATGTATCACTCCCCTGTTTCTAGAGACATTGATTTGACATATGTGCAATAAAGTTGCACATGTTCTGTGTGTGACATCGTAGACCATGTGTGGAAACGGAGAACAGGCTTTGGTGTGTGTGAACACCTGATAAGCCCAAACTACAGGTCCCTTATCGAACCTGTTGTTCACAGCCATGGTGTATGGAGCCCACTTTATCCGAGAGTCAAGCCAGTCTCCGTGCAATTAATCTTCCATTCCAGACACCCCATCCCTGGGAAAAGAACATCTTCATTTGTTTTCCAGGTGTACTCCACAAAGGATTGACTTATTTAACAAGATCATCCCACAGGCTTGACGAGAGGAGACGCCTCCCTGAAGAGTGTCATGGGCAATAATTCCCAGTTTACCTACTTCAGTGCCTTTTTTAATAGTGAGGAAGATGTCCACAGCGTGTGTTGGTTCGAGGGCAGCCAAGTGTCCATTCCGCATCAGAACACTGCATGCCTTTAAGCATGGTTCCCCAACTGGCGGTTTTATTTGGCCCTCCAAGCTTTCTGAGTACCCCAGCCCCCAAAAAATAAGACTTATTTTTAATTGTTTGGGACATAAGACTGTAAAAACACCAGGAAATCATCTCCATGTTATTTTAATTTAAGAAATCGGTTCCCGAGTATTCTCACACATAATAGAGACACATGATCGTATACAAATCAGAGCATATGAGCGGAGTGGAGCGGTGAGAATCTCAGCTCCTCGCTCACGGAGCTGTTCACCCCTCCGCTCCCCCCGCTCAAAGCCACATCAGGCCAGTCCGCTCATTATCGCTCAGCGCTCAACGCAGTTTGCATCGCGCTCCACTCAAATCGCCCCCCGCTCACTCCAAAAAAGGAACAAAATCTGCATGTATTTCACTTTTAGCTTAAACCACAGCCTTACTTTATCTCCCCGAATTTGTTGCATACAGACTCATCTCGGATTATCCATTCTGTCTTGAAACGGGGATCTAACACTGACGCTAAAATGAGATGTTAATCAGTATAGTATATTCCATAGCGAATTGACACGTTGTTTGCCAATGTTTCTGCAAAAGCAGCGATGCCCATTGGAAGTGCAGCGTGAGTGTAATCGGTGAGCAGGGATTTGATTTCTGTGACAGCAGGGAGGATCATCCCCAGGTTCCCCAGCTCCTTCTGCATTTTGTCTGTGAGGTCTGCTAGTGGTGTCAGCACACTGACAAGGTGCGTCAGCTGCCGTACTTGATTCAGGGTGATGTTAGCAACATTAGACTTGAGTTTGTTTTACCATAACGGGTCTTTTTGGAACAACCGGATGAACGACTGAATCATCCGCAGCTGGCTGCTCCATCGAATGGCGCAGGCATTTGTGGGGCGGACACCTAATTGGTCGGTTTCCTCTGTGCTCTTGCGTACACTTTTCACCAGGTGCCCGACTTTCACTAACAGCCTATTAATGTTGTCGTGCTTGTTAACGGCGTTTTTGATCGCCAGCTGAAGCATGTGAATGGGGCATCTCAGATGTAAATTTGACAAAGTAAAGTACTGATTTATCATAGTTTCTTGGGGGAGTGTAGCCCGGTTGAGCTGCGCTGGCGAAGTGTTGCATCCCTTCGCGTTCTCCTTTACTCAGCGGTTCATAGTCCATGAAAATCATTTCAAAAAATGCTACATCCAGCTCTCTTTTTCTCTCCCTTGTTATGGTTGGGCCTTTGCGTGCAGTGAATAAACTTTTGAATTCCTCAACCCTTTTCTCTTGTTGCTGCTGCTGCTCCTCTCGCTCTATAAAATACAAATTAATGGACGACACAAATTAAATTAAACAGATGGATTCTGGGTCAGGCTTGAGCATGCTTCAGACTCGTGGTGTGAGCGAGCGAAATTGGAGCGGGACATAGGGCGACGCTCCGTCCTTTTAAAAATGCCGCTCTGCGCTCTGTTCAAAATCCGTCCGCTCACGCTCCACGCTCGCTCCCTCTCCACTCCGCTCATATGCTCTGATACAAATGTAAGCAAGGTTTAAAATGATTACGTCTTAGTCAAATATTATATCTGCTTGGGCTTCTTGCGGTCAATTTCCAGTCTACAAATTATTTGTAATTATGGGGGGGGGGGGCACATTGTTCCCCTGTCAATCCCACATCCCAAGATACCCCCAAAGACCACTGAGGGGAGGACTCTGGAATGCTATCTGTCAAAGTTATAACAACTTTGCCTTCTCTCTAATTGCGTATTTCTTAAAATATGGACTGGAGGCTTGCTAAAGGCCAAGTGTTTAGAGCCTGGATTACAAACTCAATTTGAAGTCACTGGTCCCTTGTGTGGGACTCGAGCAGCTGGTATGCTTTTGATTTGTCACAGGGGATTGCGGATTTATCTGGACTATTGTTACAGATGTAATGACTAAGAACAACAACCCATGTCACTTGTTCTGACAAGGTGAAATGAGGGTTGTCCAATCTGGAGCCCAAGAGAACCGTGGACAGTTGTAATCCTGTGTATTGCCTCTGGCATATACAGTGAGCTCCAAAAGTATTGGGATCGTGACACATTTTTTGACACACAATGGTGAGTGAGAAAGTTAGACGCACAAATATCATACTCCCCTGTTATTGCAATGGTGAGAGGTTTGCATGTCTTGGGGATATTTGTGCGTCAAACTTTCTCTCTGTCAATTGGATTTTGAAATGTTATAGCCTACAATCAAAATAGATTTTTTTCTCCCAGAGTGCGGGTAGAGAGGAAGGGAGTGAGTGGCTCGCTCATCACAGCAGCAGGCCCCAGCAAAACAAGGGCAGTGCAGATACTTTTTAATTACGGGAATCATGAGGTTAATGCACATTATTGTTTGACCAAATCATGGTGTTAGCCTCTCCCCAAAAATTTGACCGTTTGAGTGAGGTGACTATGTAGAATGTGCAGCTCGCTCTGATGTGACCAATTACATTTTTTTACTCGCACAGCCAAGTCAAAGGATTGCAAAATGTGACTAAATGATCGCAGTCTGGAGCCCTGCTATAGTGATCTCTGATCCACAGAGGGGAGTGAACGTGGGCAGAGGGGGAGGGGGCAACCTTTTAGAATGAAACTCAGCCCAACCAGTTGCTTCTGCCACACAGGCCATCCCCCGGGCAGATGCCTCAGACAGACATCACTTTCCTGCTGCTCTGCTCTACGACTCCCAGCATGCACTGTCCCATGAGGAACTGCAGACTCCAAGCTGGCCAGGGGTCATGAGAAAAGCAGTGGGCGACTTTCCCAAGTCCCAAAACTGCTCCTGGCCTATGGACTCCCTTAAAGACACACACACTCTCCCCTCTCTCTTTCTCACTCACCCTCTCTACCTCTCGCTCTCCCTTTCCCCATTCCTCTCCATCTTCCTTTCTGGAAGAGGAAATGGCCTGAGCCAGCTCTACAGATGGGCAGTGGAGGGCTGTGCATACTATAGCTTTCATAGTATTGCCCCAATAAGTGAATGACTGCTGTGTGTTAAGAAACTCTCCTGAGAAAATTTTTATTGTATATTGTTTGCATATAGAGGACAGAGAGTTATTGAGTCTCATGCAATGTTTATTTCTCATTTTATGGCTAACAATTTATTTGTCCCTCAGTATGGCATTGTATGTCCCTCTGAAGGAGACAAGCAAATGGAGATATTTATAGATGGGCTATACTGGTTTTGAAACGGCTCTTCTGAATCATAACAACGAAATGTCTTGTAAAATTACATGTCAAACCCACAGAATAATTTCAAACAATCTGTGAGAGCAGTGTAGTAGGTCATTGACAATCTGGTTACTAATGACTATTTACACATCTCACTAGCTGGTGCCTGGCTCTGCCCACATCCATGCTTGTTCTGCGCACTATGATTAATTTGCTCCCATTGGAAACGACAGGCTGTTGTCTATATTGGGTTAGTTATAAAAATGTTTGGCAACGTCTTCGAAAGCCCCCGCTAGCTACACCAGAGCCTTACATGGAGGAGGGAATAGCATTCCAATAGTGCTGGTGAATCTCTCTCTCTCTCTAACAAAAATAGTTTCATTAGGCCCTAATCTATGGATTTCACGTGACTGGGAATACAGATAATGCATATGTTGGTCACAGATGCCTTAAAAAAAGAAGGTAGTGGCGTGGATCAGAAAACCAGTTAGTATCTGGTGTGACCACCATTTTCAGCATGACAAATCTTCACATAGAGCTGATCAGGCTGTTGATTGTGGCCTGTGGAATGTTGTCCCACTCCTCCTCAATGGCTGTGCGAAGTTGCGGGAACTGGAACACGCTGTCGTACACGTCGATCCAGAGCATCCCAAACATGCTCAATGGGTGACATGTCTGGTGAGTATGCAGGCCATGGAAGGACTGGGACATTTTCAGCTTCCAGGAATTGTGTACAGAGCTTTGCGACATGGGGCCATGCATTATCATGCTGAAACATGAAGTGATGGCGGTGGATGAATGGCACGACAATGGGCCTCAGGATCTCGTTGCTGTATCTCTGCATTCAAATTGCCATCGGTAAAATGCAATTGTGTTCGTTGTCCATAGCTTATGCCTGCCCATACCATACCACCACCATGGGGCACTCTGTTCACAACGTTAACATCAGCAAACCACTCGCTCACACGACGCCATACACGTGGTCTGCGGTTGTGAGGCCACTTGGACGTACTGCCAAATTCTCTAAAACGACGTTGGAGGCAGCTTATGGTAGAGAAATTAACGTACAGTTATCTGGCAACAGCTCTGGTGGACATTCCTGCAGTCAGCATGCCAATTGCACACTCCCTCAACTTGAGACATCTGTGACATTGTGTTGTGTGACACAACTGCACATTTTAGTGGCCTTGTATTGTCCCCAGGTACAAGGTGCACCTGTGTAATGAACATGCTGTTTAATCAGCTTCTTGATATGCCACACCTGTCAGGTGGATGGATTATCTTGGCAAAAGAGAAATGCTCACTAACAGGGATATAAACAAATTAGTGCACAACATTTGAGAGAGAGAAGCTTTTTGTGCGTATAGAAAATGTCTGGGATCTTTTATTTCAGCTCATGAAACATGGGACCAACACTTTACATGTTGCATTTTTTGGGGGGGGTTCCGTGTGTGTGATCTGTGAAATAGATCAGAGGGATTTCCAGAGAACCAATCTACTCCACTCTTAACAAATTGATAAATACGCTTTGCCGATACCACCCAGATTCGTTGTGTATTGCAGTATGAGCACTGCAGCAGCCACCACCATATCCACACTATTAAGTCAAGCCCTTCAGGGCAGAGTGGATGCTGTATTTTCCTAGTGAGGCGGAGCAAGTCATCAAGAGGCACTGTGGGTAAAGCCCCAAGGGTCACAGCGCTGTGCTCCACTCCCGTCATACACCCTCTACCTCCCACACATCTGTATACCACACACATACACATTCCTCAGCCCAACACCTCCATAGTCAGTAGCATCTCGCATGTCTTCCACACCTGTCACAGCAGGCCCGTGCCCCTCCAGCCTCTGCCTGCCCAGCAGAACTTTACCCCAGGGGGGACAGGTCCACCTGTCAGCCTCACCCCACTGCCTCCCTTCTTTCTCCCTCTCCCCAGACGGCTGGAGCTCAAGCGTCTCGTCAGCACATCTCAGGTCAGCCAGGAGGTTAGAACAAGTAGGCCTCAATACACTGAAAACAAGCTGGGAAAGGAGGTGAAAGCATGTATTGTGTGTGTCCGTACGTACGCACGCACTGTGCGTGTCTTGGTTTGTGTGTGTACGCGTTTTATATATAGATCCGTAGGCGAGCCTTCACTTTGTTGCCTTAACCTTTTATTTGCTCTTACCACCCCTCCAATCATCCTCTCAGCCTTCCCATGGTGCTGTGTAATTATAGGGTTTTTGGTCACACAACAGTCCTCCGGAGCCATATATTTTGATGATGGCTCGGAGGTGCAGCTTTCTCACTTCAAACTGTAATTGTTGTTTATGTAAGGCATCCCCCAGAGTGTCAGTGTGCTGTACACACATTTTATGTGCTCTTCATGCAGAAACGTATGAAAGATGATATCTCCATTTCACAATTTGTCAATCTCCCTCCCTGTCATTGTCATCTGAGAATTGTCATAATTAAATCATACTCTTTAGCTCTACGCAGAAGTGACTGCAGCCTTGAGATAAAACATGGAATGATAATCGAATTAGGAACCTTGAGTGTGTTGGTTGTTCCCCAAAAAATTCTCACAAAAATAGTATTGTGCAAATGTCATTTCCATGACCCTCGCCAAATGGAAGTGCTTGATAAGCTGATTTTGGACCCAGAAGTCACTTTGTCATCACTCGTAGTAGACAATACCCCACCAGCATTAAATGGCCATTAAAGGCATTGATTTTGAGGACTATATGCCACTGGGGTTGACTTTTCCATCACTGTCCCCAACTGTTTATTGTCAACGTTGCTATGGCCCCTTTCAGCTTTGAATGGCCATGTTGGCTTCAGTAGCTTATAAAAACTGTCGGCAAAATAAATGTCTAAACTAAATGCAAACTATGCTATACCTTGTAAGACTTTGCATTAGCATAAAGCAGTGATTCCCAAACCTCTCGTTGAACGTTTCCTCCTCCCCTATATCTTTATCTGCCTGGTTTGTCCCCTTCAGCTGGCGATTGAGAAATGTCCCCTCGTGTGGCAGTTTCTTGCTTTTTCTGTTTGCATTTACAGTAGCCTACAAAGGCACAGCACCGTACCACACGGAGAGCGCCTCCATAATCTCTCTGGATGTCTTTGAAGAGGTAGAAGTTTTAAACTGAATGCTAAACAGGATCTATCAGGATTAAGTCTGGAGGCAGTCTAGATTAGCGTGACTTCAATGTTTTTCTGGCGGATGGAAGGAATATATGTAAATGCCACTTTTAACCAACCTCTGTACAAATAATACATTTCCTTGAGGGGAAACTATCCACCTTGAGCTTGGGGATTCAAAAATATGCATAAGATCAGTAGGTAAACGGGTGTACTCTGCTACTATAGGTTTAGACAGCCAGAAACGGTGCTTAACTTGTACATTACAAATGCTTTGTACTGAGCCGAACAGTTTATGCAAAGACAAAGTATGATGGTCGACCATTTGTTAGTCTCAACATGGTCATTGACGTTTTGAAACTTCATTAGTGACTGTTCATTACAGCCATTGATTTCTCAGGACGTTACGATCCATGGGAGTCATGTCCATTAACCTACCATTAAGCACAGTTAGCTAGGTTAGTGGGCCACTCAGTTTTGATCTTGTTTGGCTTTTCCACACCAACTCTTTGCCCTGAAATTTATCCATGACACAGTATTTGACCTGGTCTCAGCCTCTACCTAGGACAGACCTGTCGTGACCTGTGATGCTGCATAATTGCACTCACTTTGAGATGAGAGAGGCTTGACTGTGATGCTTGACAGCAAGTAGTAATACTCACATCACCAGAAGATGGTTTGGTTTTGACTGTTATACTGAACTGGGCAGGAGGACGCACGCATCCACGGACACACACAAACTCTGAACAGTCTCACAGATCCATGTGAGGAAAAAGCCCTGTAGAACTGCAATGCAGTAATCATCCAATTGACATTCAGAGACTAACTCATAATCAGTCCCCATAACGCTCTTTGCATACACTTCTGCTGTTTGCTCTTCCAGTGCAAACCACTCACAACCAGTGACTCAGTTTCATTTTGCCCATGTCCTCTCGGATGACACGACTGGCTGTGTCATACTTTTCCTTTTAATCTCCTCCCTAATCACTCTGTCTCCCCACCTCCTCAGCGGTTGAATTTGTCACCGAAAATAATAACCTCCCATCGCAGTTAATAACAACACACATTTTTTGATTCCTCACGAGGATTCCTAACTCGCAACGGCGTTACCCCCACCCCGTGACATTACCTGTCATCAAAGAAGACTAAGGAAGACATCATATCGCCTCATTTCTTGAGAAGAGGAGAAATGATCAGGCCCCTAACAGTGCTAGGAGGCTCATCGCCTCATCAGTCTTTACTGCCAGTCAACAAAAAAAAAACGACAACCAACAATATTTTTTTCCTTGGCAAGCTATCGATAATTCAGTCTAATTACCCCAGCCTGGTGGTTATGAGCCACTTGACCGAGCGACGCTACTCTTTTTAGATGAACTGTTTCACCTGCCAATCACAGAGAACACGGCTACTATGTCTTTCTTTGGGAATACTGATTAAAAACAACAGGGATCAAAGGCACATAATGTTGCTACTTTCATGTGTCGATAGACTGTTAGACGAACTGGTAGTCCATTGTTCTTGTTGAGTCTTATCATTATCGGACATTGGCTTGTTTTCCCTGAAGACTTCAAAGTTGGGTGTACGGTTATACACGGAGTGTACAAAACATTAGGAACACCTTCTTAATATTGAGTTGCACCTACTTTTGCCCTCAGAACAGCCTCAATTCGTCGGGGCATGGACTCTACAATGTATCAAAAGTGTTAAACAGGGATACTGGCCCATGTTGACTCCAATGCTTACCACAGTTGTCAAGTTGGCTGGATGTCCTTTGGGTGGTGGACCATTCTTGATACACATGGAAAACTTTTGAGGGTGAAAAACCGAGCCGCGTTGCAGTTCTTGACACACTCAAACCGGTGTGCCTGGCACCTACTACCCTACCCCGTTCAAAGGCACTTAAATATTTTGTCTTGCCTATTCACCCTCTGAATGGCACAATGTCTCAATTGTCTCAAGGCTTCTTTAACCTGTCTCCTCCCCTTCATCTACACTGATTTTTGAAGTGGATTTAACAAGTGACATCAATAAGGGATCATAGCTTTCACCTGGTCATGGAAAGAGCAGGTGTTCTTAATGTTTTGTACACTCAGTGTATAGTTAGTTGCTGGAGCACATGTTATGGGATCTGATTTTGTTCTTGTGGCAGTCTACTAGTTTGTAATGTTTAGTTAGCCCAGACCCTTGAGATGTATGTTGACTTGAACATGGCTTCTGAAGGACCCGCTGAGTGTCCATTCTACTGAGTCAACACACACACAGACAATCCCTCCTGAGCCCTCTCTGTTGAGATCGGAGAGACTAATAATAGTGTAGTATTGTCCCAAAGTGAACGGTAAAAGTCTTCAGAGTTTAGGAGAGACGAGAACCTGCACAGACCATGTCCAAGGTCCTGTAATACAGTAGCTAGTTCACACTGGAGCTGAGAAACCTCCGAGCTGGTGAGAGGGTGGACTAGCAGAGAGGTGTGTGCATGCGCAGAAGATACACTGAGATATTGAGCTGGAGGTTTGCCTGTTTAATCGAGCCTGTGAGGATTAGGCTGGGATTATGCAGGAATTGTGGCGTATCAGCAAATTAGCTCGCTGGGCTTTAATCTGAGAACGGGTCAAAACTGGGCCACTCTAGTGTTTTTTTTTTTTTTTGGGGGGGGGGGCTGCTGTGTGTAATGATATAATATTAGGGGGATGGGTAGTGTCTACTGTGTAATCTTATGATGGTGGATGAGACAGCCCGGTCCAGTTTATACGTTATTATTTTGTGGCTTAACATTGTTCTGACTTTATATCGCTAGCCAAGTCTTTGTTATTGTCATCCTCAGACAAAGGGATAAAATACTTAAACGCATCTAGTATTTTACAACTGTTGCATTTCAGTGAACCTAATATGAACTCTCCAATAAAAATGACATTGAAATGACCTCCCAACGCAATGAGGATACAGTGTGCTTTAGCAGCCCTAGCCTCACATGTTCTAAAATACAGATACAAGAAGGCTCTCTAGTCCACCATTACCTAGAGACCGGTGAAAGATGGGGGGAAAAAAGGAACACCATGGATATCACTGCTGAAAATGGAACAGAATTAGACTAGTAAGCCTTACCACCGGAGCCATACCTCATGAATACCATTTTGAGAAATGAACGGACGCATAAATTATCTATTTTCCCTAATTTTTTAAGTGAATGAGAGACTGTCTTGTCAGTACTGGCTGAGATAGTTCCAGTAGTGTGAGCAGCAGCCAGCGCAGCCCTTATGAACCCTGCTCGGAGCAGATAAGTCATAGACCCATGAAGGGTGGAGGTGGCCACGTCAGTCCACCGAACACCTAGCACACTTCTCTGTTTCTGGTGGCAAAATGTAAGGGACATCTCATGCCATTCACATGACTGTGCACCTCTGCAGCCAAAACAAAAAAAGATTTAAAACATCTGACACATGACTTATTAATGCCTCAAAGATGTGCAGACGGGAAGGCAAGTTGCTTACCCAACTCATTTACAACGTACTGAATCTAGCATAGCTAGCACCTCCATTTTTTTTGTCCCTGTGTGTCCATTGCAATCACCGTTCAACCGGAGGAATAGGCATGTGCATTTTCTGCCTGCTCTGCGGGACACAGGTTGAGCTAACAGGCTGCAGACATCGTCTTACATT
This sequence comes from Coregonus lavaretus, assembly GCF_964263955.1. Classification (NCBI taxonomy): domain Eukaryota; kingdom Metazoa; phylum Chordata; class Actinopteri; order Salmoniformes; family Salmonidae; genus Coregonus; species Coregonus lavaretus. The sequence continues at coordinate 16,905,508 of NC_140002.1, forward strand.
TGCCCATGCCATGCTTCACTCTGTACCAGAAGCATCTGGGTAGATGCCAGTGTATTACCACACTTAACTTGCACACCAAAGGACTTTTTTTTTAAATGTAACCGAAACACTCAAAGTATATTATACTCTATTTACTGTATATATTGGCTTTTTGAGGTAATGTGATGGCAGGCAATTTGCATTGGTTTCCCAATGGACTCCCTATAGGTTTGTGGTGAACATATTTCTTCACATAGCCTACTGTCATGGAAAGAGGTTGAATGGATATGATAGGTTATTCTTCTTTGTCTCTTTAGGAATAATATCTGGAATAAGACAGGCAAACAATCCAGTTCAAATGTGGACTATTCAGAGGACAAATTCACGTTTTGAATTCCTGAACTGATACAATTTCCCCATTCGCCTTGCACCATCGCTAACTTTTGACCGCTGCTCTCGTACATATTATATAATGTGGCCATCACTTTAAAGGTGTGTAAAGGGGCTGGTGGGGTGTATCTAGGCTGTGTAAACTTAATTCACAACCCTCTTCGCTCGACTAATCCCTCTCCATCAGTGAATTGTTTGTTCAGTGTGTAGGCGTGTGGGGCAAGGCCCCAAATCCCCACGGGACTTAGGAGGGCTGATCCATGCTACTCCCACTTCCCACATCTGAGGGGAAGGAAGATATGGCTATCATGATCGCCCATCAAGTAATTGTAGCCTCGACACCTATGGATGTTCCTGCCTGCTCTCTCGCTCAGAGAGGATAGACATGGTGTATAACAAGACGAACAATCAAGACACTTTGAGCGAGAGAAAAAATTAGCGCTTTATAGAAGTCACCACGACACGGTGACATCCAAAATGGATGGTGAATGCATGTAGTATAGTAACTGTTATATATTATGTATTTTATTTTTTATGACACGTTGCGTTGCGGTCATCTGCTCAGTGGACAGCTTTATAAGTTATTGTTTTAACCCTCTCCTTTATAGACCTCTATCGCGCTCCCTCACTCGCTCTGTCTGTGGCCATGTCATGGTAGAGGAGAGGAGGTTGTGGTCCATTATGTCCTTGTCTTTATGGAAGTAGATCTTCAGGCCGGGCCTTATAGTTCTGTGTTGTTTTTCGCTACACAGGAACGTCAGACCACTCAAGAGAACGAGAGGGCCTTTTCAGGAGCCCCATGCATTATTACACAGGCATAGTGACCGCGCCACACGGGCAGAACTCGGCACCAACACCAGGATGAGGGAGAGAGGTGTGTGTGTGTGTGCCCACACATTTTACAGGCTTTTAATGGGGGTCCTAGATATGTATTGACTTTCCCCTCTCCTGCGGTCATCTCATTCGCTTTTGGTGTGTGTTGTGTGTGTCAAGAGAAACTACTTTGAAGGCCCATAGCATTTCCATCTCAACCCAATAGCCTAGACTCCCTTGTGCGGAGGGAAGAGGACTTACAGTGCCTTCAGAAAGTATTCAGACCCCTTGACCTTTTCCACATTTTGTTACATTACAGCCTTATTCTAAAATGGATTAAACATTTTTTGTGTGTGCAATCTACACACAATACTCCATAATGACACAGCAAAAACAGGTATTTAGAAATGTTCGCACGTTTATTAAAAATAAAAAACAAATACCTTATTTGCATAAGTATTCAGACCCTTTCCTATGAGACTTGAAATTGAACTCAGGTGAATCCTGTTTCTGTTGATCATCCTTGAGATGTTTCTACAACTTGATTGGAGTCCACCTGTGGTAAATTAAATTGATTGGACATGATTTGGAAAGGCACACACCTGTCTATATAAGGTCCCACAGTTGATAGTGCATGTCAGAGCAAAAACCAAGCCATGAGGTTGAAGGAATTGTCTGTAGAGCTCCGAGACAGGATTGTGTCGAGGCACAGATCTGGGGAAGGGTACCAAAACATTGAAGATCCCCAAGAACACCGTGGCCCCCATCATTCTTAAATGGAAGACGTTTGGAACCACCAAGACTCTTCCTAGAGCTGGCCGCCCGGCCAAACTGAGCAATCTGGGGAGAAGGGCCTTGGTCAGGGAGGTGACCAAGAACCCGATGGTCACTCTGACAGCGCTCCAGAGTTCCTCTGTGGAGATGGGAGAACCTTCCAGAAGGACAACCATCTCTGCAGCACTCCACCAATCAGGCCTTTATGGTAGAGTGGCCAGATGGAAGCCACTCCTCAGTAAAAGGCACATGACAGCCCGCTTTCAGTTTGCCTAAAGACTCTCAGACCATGAGAAACAAGATTCTCTGGTCTGATGTAACCAAGATTGAACTCTTTGGCCTGAATGCCAAGCGTCACATCTGAAGGAAACCTGGCACCATCCCTACGGTGAAGCATGGGGGTGGTAGCATCATGCTGTGAGGATGTTTTTCAGCGGCAGGGACTGGGAAATTAGTCAGGATAGAGGGAAAGATGAACGGAGCAAAGTACAGAGAGATCCTTGATGAAAACCTGCTCCAGAGCGCTCAGGACCTCAGACTGGGGTGAAGGTTCACCTTCCAACAGGACAACGACCCTAAGCACACAGCCAAGACAACGTAAGTCTGAATGTCCTTGAGTGGCCCAGCCAGAGCCCGGACTTAAACCCGATCGAATATCTCAGGAGAGACCAGCAAATAGCTGTGCAGCAACGCTCCCCATCCAGCCTGACAGAGCTTGAGAGGATCTGCAGAGAATAATGGGAGAAACTTCCCAAATACAGGTGTGCCAAGCTTGTAGCGTCATAACCAAGAAGACTCTGTGCTGTAATCGCTGCCGAAGGTGCTTCAACAAAGTACTGAGTAAAGGGTCTGAATACTTATGTAAATGTAATCTTTCAGTTTAGTATTTTTAATAAATTTGATAACATTTCTAAAAACCAGTTTTGCTTTGTCATTAAGGTGTATTGTGTGTAGTTTGATGAGTAAAACATTAAATGTAATCCATTTTAGGGGTCTGAATACTTTCTGAAGGCAATGTACATGTAGCGATGTGATTCCAGTCATACAGAACTGAGTATAGAATTCAGATACACTCTAGTTGATCTGAATAACCGGTGATTGGGGAAAGGTAGATTTTTGTTGTTGTTTTTTTTCGAACTTTCCAATCACCGATAACAAACAAGGTTGTTCTGACCTCAGATTCCCATCATCTCAGAGCAGTCCCGCCTGGTAGCAGTTGTGATCGCAACACTACGATAACCTCTGCAAATGGCTCCCAAAAACCCAACCTAGCGCCTTGATCACACCGATTAGCATCATTGTGCAAAATGGTACGCAGCAGCATCTGGAGATGTGTGCAACAAAAGTTCAACATTCACCTTCTGCTACCATTTCTGTCAAGCCGTCTACGCATACAGTTTGACGCGTATGTTCGATAAATCCAACGTATGCACCACACAGAACGCACTGCAACGCAATGCTGCAAGGCAAACGCAGCGTTCCATTGGAAATGAATGTACTTCTGGTGTACCAAAATGCAATAACTCTGTCAGTGTGATCGAAACGTAAGTTGTTGATCTAAAATGGGTGTCAAATTCATTCCATGAAGGGCCTAGTGTCTGTTTTTCCTTTTAATTAAGCCCTAGACAACCAGGTGAGGGGAGTTCCTTACTAATTAGTGACCTTAATTCATCAATCAAGTACAAGGGAGGACCGAAAACATGCAGATACTCTGCTCTCCGTAGAATGAGTTTGACACGTGATCTAGAAGGCTGGCACATTGCATACGATGTCCATACCTGTAAGCTTAGAAAGCATAAGTGGGGAAGAGTCCCTCCGGAGTGCCTTGTCGAGCAACTCGCTGCTCTTGCCATAAATAAATTATGTGGTTGGCCACGTAGCCTCTCAGCTAGCTAGCATCTCTTAGAGCCTCTCATGCCTTTGACACAACCACAGTCCCCCCTGTGTGCATTCAGCAGAGAAAAGACTGGTGGTTACTGGTGCCCAAAGATTACGTTTTCCCCTTTGTTTCTAAAAACTGCACTTAGTTTGGTCAGGGTGTTGTATTCTTATTAATGCAGGTACATTTGTCTGCAGTTTGGGGATATTACTTACCCATCCAAAAGTTTACACCTAGATATGACATTTTAGTCCTTTGTGCCCTTCAGACAGACACTTCAGACTCTTTTGGTATTTATGTTCAGCTGTTAAAATGGTAGCTTAAAGGCTTTAAATGTTCACCTTGGAACATAATTGTTATGATGACTAAAATTCCCAGCTTTTGCAATCCACACAGGGACCAGATTTGCACTTATTTGTTCATTGCAGGTCAGACTGACCGAGGTAAGATGAAGAGAACCGGTGAGGCTGAGCAATACCTAGGGATTTGCTGAGCTATCTAACAGAGTCGAACAGTGCTATCAGTTACCTACTGCCCGCCCCACGCCCTTCTCTCTCAACACTGTTGTGTACAATCACTGTTGTGTACAATCACTGTTGTGTACAATCACTGACTGGTGTTAAGTGTTTGTTAAGCACCTATCGGGTATAGGCTACTGTATTACAGCTGCTCTATTACGATGGAAGATCTAACTTGGCCCAAAAAGTGTTATGCCATCTGTTAACACTGCAGAAAATTCATTTAACTCCAGGTATTTGTAGGCCTAGATATCACATGATCATGGCATGTGTGTGCAATGTGCATTGCCTTATAATCAGGAGAGTTCAGAAGGCTAAGTGAGTTTTAATCAGGGTTAATGTGCAATTCACCAGAGGATTCATTGACCACTTGTTCACCCCACCCCATGAATAGTTAAATTCTATTAGACCTGTCATAAACCAAATACCAGATCCTATTTGGTACTACATGTATGTACAGTACCAGTCAAAAGTTTGGACACACCTACTCATTCATGGGTTTTACTTTATTTTTACTATTTTTTACATTGTAGAATAATCGTGAAGACATCAACTATGAAATAACACATATGGAATCATGTAGGAACCAAAAATAGCCACCCTTTGCCTTGATGACAGCTTTGCACACTCTTGGCATTCTCTCAACCAGCTTCACCTGGAATGCTTTTCCAACAGTCTTGAAGGAGTTCCCACATGCTGAGCACTGGTTGGCTGCTTTTCCTCCACTCTGCCGTCCGACTCATCCCAAACCATCTCAATTGGGTTGAGGTCGGGGGATTGGGGAGGCCAGGTCATCTGATGCAACACTCCATCACTCTCCAGACCAAAGGACACATTTCCACCGGTCTAATGTCCATTGGTCGTATTTCTTTGCCCAAGCAGGTCTCTTCTTATTATTGGTGTCCTTTAGTAGTGGTTTCTTTGCAGCAATTCGACCATGAAGGCCTGATTTCACGCAGTCCCCTCTGAACAGTTGATGTTGAGATGTGTCTGTTACTTGAACTCTGAGGCAATTTCTGAGGCTGGTAACTCTAATGAACTTATCCTCTGCAGCGGAGGTAACTCTGGGTCTTCCATTCCTGTGGCGGTCCTCATGAGAGCCAGTTTCATCATAGCGCTTGATGGTTTTTGCGACTGCACTTGAAGAAACTTTCAAAGTTCTTGAAATGTTCCGTTATTGACTGACCTTCATGTCTTAAAGTAATGATGGACTGTCATTTCTCTTTGCTTATTTGAGCTGTTCTTGCCATAATATGGACTTGGTCTTCTGTATACCCCCCCTTACCTTGTCACAACACAACTGATTGGTTCAAACGCAATAATAAATAAATAAATTCCACAAATTAACTTTTAAGACGACACACCTGTTAATTTAAATACATTCCAGGTGACTACCTCATGAAGCTGGTTGAGAGAATGACAATAGTGTGCCAAGCTGTCATCAAGGCAAAGGGTGGCTATTTTGAAGAATCTCAAATATAAAATATATTTTGATATGTTTAACACTTTTTTTCGGTTACTACATGATTCCATGTGTGTTATTTCATAGTTTTGATGTCTTCACTATTATTCTACAATGGAAAAATTGTAAAAATAAAGAAAAACCCTTGAATGAGTAGGTGTGTCCAAACTTTGGGCTGGTAGTGTATATTGACATAAGTCTTTTCACATCATTTGTTATTCTGAAGAATCCAAGCCAACGGACAACAAATCGCACCGCCTTTTTGGTTGCATTTGTTTCAAATTTTGAAGGGGAGAAAAAAACGAGAGTGGTAAATAGAATAGTGAAATGTTCCGGAGCAGAGCCGATCCCCTGGGCTGTCTATAAGCAGGAAAACTCTGCGTCCTGGCCTTTTCCTCTTCCCTGACACTCCACTTCCCCTCCCGGCAGCCTGGCAGTCCCAGATAAACTCCCGGGAACATTCTTCCATTCCGCCGCCACGCACAATTCCAGCCGCACTCCGATCCCACCCCCGATAACGCAGAACGCCTTTCCTCCCAAATAAATACATCTCTGGATTCTCAACTTAACGCAATCTCAATAAAGGGGACTGCTGGTCTGGACCAGAGTGTAAGCACTATTGAAGTCCCATTGTAGCTGGAGAAACACATCCTGGGGTTTCTGTGATGAAATTTTGAAAAGCTGGGATCTGAGGGGTAATTGTGTGGATTGGGGTGAAGAGCAACAAAAAAAAGTATTCTTTGCCCAGATGGAGGCTACCAATTCAGAAGTCATCAGTCTGTCTGTGTCCCAGTTTTATCATATGTTGCACTGGAATGAAATATTCCCTCACAACTCTGAACTACATTTCCTACAGCATATCAGTCTTTCCTAGTAGATAATACCACTAAACATTGTTGGTAGGTTAGTCATTCCCGTGAAGAGATGACATTCCGCCAATTGTTTATGAAAAGATGACAAACCACTAAACTTAAGGATGGAAAAACCATACTCTGAGCATGACTTTGTCAGAGGATGGCACAGCAAAACCAAACAGCAGTCTATTCATTTGATCAGTTATACACTGAACAAAAATATAAAAGCAATGTGCAACAATTTCAAAGATTTGATTGAGTGGTAGAGAAATTGACATTCAATTCTCTGGCACCAGCTCTGGTGGACATTCCTGCAGTCAGCATGCCAATTGCATGCTCCCTCAACTTGAGACATCTGTGACATTGTGTTGTGTGACACAGCTGCACATTTTAGTGGCCTTTTATTGTCCGCAGCACAAGGTGCACCTGTGTAATGATCATGCTGTTTAATCAATTTCTTGATATGCCACACCTGTCAGGTGGCTGGATTGTCATCGCAAAAGAGAAATGGTCATTAACAGGGATGTATACAAATTTGTGCACAACATTTGAGAGAAATAAGCTTTTTGTGCTTATGGAACATCTCTGGGATCTTTTATTTCAGCTCATGAAACATGGGACCAACACTTTACATGTTGCGTTTTATGTTTAGTATAGAACCATGAACGTCCAATCACACAAGCTTTGAAAAGGAAACATGAACCCTGATGCTGCAACCCAGCACCATGCCCTATCCTTCCTGCAACTGGATACCCTTCTGTGGAGAGTGGTAGAAAATAAAAGCCTGTGGAGAGAATGGGTAGGGGGGGGGGGGGATGTGTGAGGCAGGGGATAACTCAAGTCCTACTTTCAATGTCTATTGTCTTGTGGGAAAAGAGCTGGTTGACGCCAGAGAGACTGCCAATGCTCGTCATTCAGCACGGTGACGGATTCTGTCCCAAATAGCACCTTATTCCCTATTAGTGCAATACTGTTGACCAGGACCCATAGGGCTCTGGTCAAATGTAGTGCACTATATAGTGAATAGGGTGCCATTTGGGGCGAAACCACAGGCTCTTAGGAGCTGGGCCTGGACTCAATGGCCTCATCTAGAAACGTGAGGGGGGGCCTTACCTGGATAGGAGTAGAGCACAACACGGTTCCCTTTCTATCTGGCTCCCCTTCAGACTACCGAGCCTTTAGGAATCTCTTTTCAATTAAGCAGCTCAGAGATTCAGTATGTGAACCCAGAGAGGGAAGGATCTGGAACATCTCTGCCTCCCAGCCTTACTTTATAAGAAGATATCATGTTTGACATAACTTTGATGTAGTTGTGGGTTTCATGTAGGCCTACCTGGTTATACTGAAATAGTGCACAGTAAACATTCTCCGTTTGGCTACTCCTCGTAATTCCTTTTATCAGTTCAAAAACACCTCAGACCTTCAACCAAGACATCACTTGCTGTATATTCCGTGCCAAGCTCTAACAGTCTTAAATGGCAGGTGTTAATATTGCTGGCTGTTTGTGAGTTCTTTCTCTGGGCGTGTTGACTGTCAGTCATTTGGTGTATTTATAGCCGTGTGTGTTTATGTGTCTGCATGCATGTGTATTTTTTTGTCAGGCTGTGTGTGTGGCGCGTGTGTGCGTTTTTCATGGGAGTCATCACTAAGTCATATTTTCCCTCTGGCCCGTGGTTCCGCCTTTCTTTGGGGGCCTTACCTTCAGAGTGGGCTTTGAAAGCTGATGCGATTAGAGCGTGGCGAGCAGGTTTAGCATGGGCCCAGCACTCCCCATCTCACCCAATCTCCAAGAGTGCGACAGGACTGGGTGCAGGGAGGGAGGGGGTGGAGCTGTGTCACCAACCCGTGTGCCCACACACCCCTTATCTCACTTGGTGCATCTAATCATCTTTCATCAAAGCAATATAGTCCTCTGTGCCCCCCCCCCCCCCCAATCTCTCTGGGTGTCATACACTGTCACTGTGGAAATAGTGCCTTCAGAAAGCATTCACACCCCTTGACTTTTTCCACATTTTGTTGTTACAGCCTGAATTTAAATTGAGATTTTTTGTCACTAGCTTACACACAATACCCCATAATGTCAAAGTGGAATTATGTTTTTCTATTTTTTTTACACGTTATACTGAACAAAAATATAAACACATGTAAATGGGTTGGTTTCATGAGCTGAAATAAAAGATCGCAGAAATTCTCCATAAGCACAAAGAGCTAATTTTTCTCAAATTATGTGCACAAATTTGTTTACATCCCTGTTATTGAGCATTTTCTCCTTTTATCAAGATAATTCATCCACCTGACAGGTGTGGCATATCAAAACGTTGATTAAACAGCATGATTATTACACAGCTGGGGACAATAGGCCACTCTAAAATGTGCAGTTGTGTCACACAACACAATGCCACAGATGTTTTGAGGGAGTGTGCAATTGGCATGCTGACTGCAGGAATTATTTGATGCCCACCAGAGCTGTTGCCAAAGAATTGTGTTTGCGCCTACTTAGGTGAGCCCAAGTCCCGGTTGGCTGAGAGCCAACTTTAGCCAACGCCTCGTTTCACTCCTCCTTTGCCCCATCCCTCCTCTCCAGTCGTCTGCCAAAATCTCCTCCTGTCCCTACATCCTCTGAAACGTAGACGGATTATAGTGAGCCCAACAGCATGATTACCTTTTTACCTGGGCCCCTGGTGCAGCCTTTCCTCCCTTATGACTTCTCCACTGTCTGTCGCTCACAGTCTTACATATTCATATTATTACACACGCTTGACAATCAAGTGCATCATCCACTGATGTATTGAATAGCCTGTTTAGACAGACAAGTCTGGTTTTGATATAATGGAGATTGTTCTTTAGCTCATATCACACATTCTTTGTGGAGGATTTTGTCATTGTTGATATTGTTACATGACATCTGCATTTCCATCTTGCGGTATTTGCTCCATGGTATCACATTGAGCAAGTGCTTCCCTTCTTTCCCCCTGATGCTTAGCTATGATGTCACTTCCTGCTGTACCACCCTCAGTGAAAGGGTTCATTGGATAGTGCCGTCTCACAGCAGCTCAAGGCCGGGATCGTATTGAGTCAACTCAATCTCCTGCTGGTGCAGACAGCTACTCAAACTGTGTAATAATCAACCCTGCTGGATCCAGCTTATTTCACAAGCATCAGGCTGTCATTGTATAGTTAGTCAAACAGATGTGTTTGTGTGGTTCAAGGGTCCTATAGTCAGAGCTTTGAATGGTGGAAGATACCACTGGAAAAGTGTTCATGCACCGCACTCTTATAGTGTAGTGTACAATAGAATAGTGAACAATTGTAGCACCTCATCTTGCTCACCAGCGTCTGGTGGCTGACGTGAGAACCGACCGACTAGGCATATGAACATGGCAATGACCAGTCATATCTCCCATAGCCATACCGAGGTCTCCTAGCAACTCGGCACAAGCATAGTTCCCCTGTGGTATATCTGTAATGAGCTGCATGTACCGAGCAGATTTCAACCCCCCTGTGTAACCTTGTCTAGAAACGCTAATATGTCTTTGTATTATTACATGACGTGCCTCAAACGCTTCATATGCAAAAAAACTTGGCCCATATCCCCCCCAGACATCGAAAGGCCACTCCAGCTGTGCTCACCAAAATTCGACAGATTTGCTTATCTTTTTCTGAATGTTCAGTGGAGTTGTGTATGAAAGCTAAGCCCTGTTAAGAGTCCTAAGTAGGGTTAAGCAAATGCCTCCGGTGTGCTTGGCGGTGAACGGACAACTGCACATTTCAGCCCAATACAGCAGCTCTCTCAAGGTCAAAGCTACATTACTGTGAAAATTACTTTTTTCTGAGGGGAAAAACGCTTGCCACGCCGAAAACCTCACAGGCAGACGTGACTCCCAAATGGAAATTGTGATGTCCAGAGCATGTGAAGCATGTTTGTTTTATAGGCACTAACAATCGGCAAACGTTCTTGTCAACCAGGGATTTGTAAAAATCTGTCAGGTTTGAAGTCTGTGTTTCTACTCGTTGTGGAATGTGTTCAAAGTGTTTGCTATAACGGTGCTGACATGAGGTCATGACAAAGGAAAGTGCTACTTGCTTAGAAAAGCGATTGTAGAGTAAACATTGAGCATTTCTGAATTGATCCTTCCATACCTTTCACAGGTTACTATGACTCCTTTACACTCAATCTATCAACCAGCCTCATGACAATTTCCATCAAAATATGCAACAATGTCCAACTCGACTGACCCTGAGTAAGGAAGACTCATGCATTTGTGGGCCTCATACTCTTTGCTTATTTACTCCATGGGCCTCAGAGATTTCTATCTTTGGCTGCGTTGTCATTGTTGGAGGTCAGCCAAAAAACGGAGACATTGAGCAAATTTATATTTTTCCATAAACAATTTGTCGCAATCCAAAGATTCCGCCAATAAGTGGCTCTTTGAATCCACGCGAAGACATAGGAACCGGCCTACTTCTTCTCAAGCATACATTTCTCAGTCAGATGGACGAACATACATGGTTGCCTATTGATTTATTGACTGTGGGCTTCTCACATGGAACGGACCACCACAAACCAGTGGTGACAATGAAAGGGGAACATTTTCCACTCAGCCAGCCTCAGGGGCAGCAGTCGCAGCGGATGAGAAGGAGAAGTTCCCAGTTTGTGGAACGTGACCTTCAGAGGCAGGAAACATGACCAGAATTTCCGGGAAGTCAGTTCTCTCTCTTAAGACGTGCAATGGGACCAGCAGCCTCCAGGCTTCTGTTTGTTTCTTATGACCCCTTCAAGGGAACACACAATCTCTCCAATTAGGCCCCCAGACTTAAGAAGACAATGCCTTCATGACCGGAAGAGACCAGACCTTATCAATGACTGTTTACTTCCAAATATGGTATCATTACTCAAGAGTTCCCTCCGATAGGCTTGGTAAACACATTAGAACTGTAACCTCGCCATTTCAAATTCCCCTGCCAATTATTGTTAGATTTATTAGAGTAGTCATTCCATGTTCTCTGTGTGTGTGGTATATGTTGTCATGGGCTAGTTTAAGAATGGGTTAAGAGCTCGAATCCCTCTGTGAAATCCCCCCTCTGTGAAATCCGGGCCAGTGTGTTTACAGAAAGCGTCACTAAACCGATCTGACGGGGTGTGGGGAAAATGGCTAAGTCCTCAGAGAGTGTAATGTAATCCAGCCCCAATGATAATTTGCCTCTTGTCTCAGTTGCACTGTAGATTGTGGCATTTCTAATTTTAGTCGCTCGTAACACCATAACCTGTCTATATTTAGCCTCTCAATTTTGAGGCTTAAACCTCAGCTTCCTCCCTTACAAAAAAAAATTGCAGTCAGTGCAGTATAACTGCAGTATGCTACAAATACTGCATCCAAAATACATATTTTTATTTTTTTACTGCAGTTATTCTGCAATTACTTTTTTTGTATGGGATATGAAAACATTTCCAGTGGCATTATTACTTTTTAATCTGCGCAACCAGTATGTTTCTTCTTTTGTTCGAGAGGGGGTGAAAAAAGTTTACCGCAAAAGTGACATCACAGATGGCTTCTATGGGTGTTATTAGCATGTTGAACAGCCCCAATTAGTATTGCTACACCAGGCCCGTGTACTCGCTGCTATTCGAGTGAGCCGTTATCAGTCGCCACGTCAAAACAAGATTAATGCCTTTAATTCCTCACTCCGCCTTTATCTTTGATATTGAATTCCTCCTCTCCTGCCTTATCAAGGGTGTGTAAGTTAAGCCTCTTAAATATTTAACACCTCATTGTAATTCTTAATATTTCTGTAAGATGGAATCAAGGTCTGACGTAGCTGCTGTCAAGAGTATAGTAGTATAGCATACCATAATCAAGCTGAAATAGTTTGGCGAGTGGAGTGCTAGCCTAGTTTTGTAGTTTTCTGTATTCCTGTGAGCGCTAGGAGTAATAAGCATTTGGCTACATGGACATGCCAAGGCCATAGACCACATATGGTGTTTTGTGGTCTGGTGTTCCCTTAGGTATTAGCCACCTTGGCAAGGTGATTATGCTGATGTCACGACAGTTGGGCAGTCCTCATACATTCCTGCCTGCTTTGAACTCTGTTCTGGCAGCCACAGGACTCACCTGAGCCCCCTCTCTGAGGTCTGTCTCAGTGGTCCTCCCTGCCAAAGCCTACGCCAACCTTTCACTCCTTTATCAAAGACTCATCTTTCTGCTACTGCCCATTTTTACCACGATAGTACCTGCGCTCTAAAGACTGTTCGCTCTGCACTGACCCTCTACCCACTACTGATCTCTCACTAGACACTCCTAACCAGAGGTTGCGTTAAGATTTTGGGCTGAGGTTGGCGGAACTGCCTTGCAAATGGATATGCTTTCGGTAACCACACTGTTTGATAATCAGCAGTGATCATTTATCTATTCATTTTTTTCTCCCTCAGATGAACTCCATTCTACTGCATCCCTGCCTAATGTAACCCTTTCCCCCTCCACCTAAACCCCACTCCTGTCCCCCATAAGTCCTCTATCGCTGTCATACATATGTCAAGACACAATCAGCTTCCCTAGTGACCACTTTGATCCCGACCACCCCTACCCGACACCAACCATGACAGCCCTGATGACACCTGCCAGATAATCCCAGCCAGAGTTTGATTCAAGTAGAAAAGTTATCAGACACACGTGCGCACTCACAGAAACGTACACAGTATCTATTTTACTCACACACCCACTCGCTCTCACACAGCACACTACTTCAGATATTGAAGGCAGTGGGTTGAGATGTCACAGCTCAGGATTCATCATGGCTGTAATCCAACCTGTCCTGAGAGGATTGTGTCACCTGCCACCTTTCAGTATTGTGCAGATTGATCTCCCCGTCTGTCTGTCGGATCGGATCCCAGAAGAGATCAGATGGCGCTGTGCAGGCCTGGTGATGCTCCAATCCATTGCCTTACGACACCAGGGCATTTTTCATCACCATGGACTGAGACATGGCAGCTTGTTTCAAGATTAAGCACATGGGCTTAAAAAGGGGTGTAGTTGAGGTTGTCTGTCTACCTTGAATGTTCAACACTAAAGTGTGCATTGTGTTCCTTTACTTGACATTTTGAGTAAGACGCAGGTTCTTTTATCTAGATATTGTACATTTTTACACAATCCAATCAAAAAGTAGTTACAGATCATATGGATTAGTGCTGTAAGTATTGTGCCAAGCTGGCAATTAATTATTATATTTATGTATTTTATTATTTGTTATGCTTTTACAGTTCTACCTTTTTCCCCAGTTCCTACACCGAATCAGTGCAGGATACATTTAGCCCATCATGATATGACATCACAGGCCGCCATTGTAGAACAAATGTGAGGTAAGTTACCGGAGGACTTGGGAGGAAGTCGTATCATAGAATGCCTGTTTTGAAGCCAGGTGTCCACAGCTGTGTGTGACTAGCTGGCTTCCTGTCTGTCACTTCCTTCTTGACTTGTGCTTCTCTGCCAGACTCTGCTAATTCTGGAGCACGGCCCGATCCTGTGCTCCCTATCAGAAGGCCCAGGTTTTTCCTGTGCGCCTCTGTCTACACAATGTAAAGGAAGTGTGTGTGTGGGGTGGGGGGGGGGGGGGTTCTTTCATTTTGGCCCTGTGTAGAGGATGCTGACTTCTATGCTTTGCAGTAGATCTGCAGCACTCTACTCAAAACCCTTTCCTCTCAAATGAGTAATCTTCTATCAGGTCTTAGCAAAACCCATGTTTCTTGTAACTCTTACTATTGAGTGACATGATCATGTGAAATGGTGTATTGTGTGGTCTTTGAGGCAACCTTCCCATTCTTTGGAATGGAAACAGAGGTTTTGCTTCCACACCATCATCATACTTACTTATCGTCATCGGATGAATATAGCCTATTTGGGGATATGAAGGCTTTTTGTTATCTATGTCTATACGAAGACCCTTAAGCTTCGGAAGTCTATACTTGATTTCCCTCTACCAATATACATCATTACAAGCGCTCGGTAATACCCTGTCTCTCACTCTGTCCCCCCAAAAGACCATCCCAATCAGATCCAACTCAAAGCTGTCATTACCGCTTCAATTAACCTCAACGTCTCTGTGCTCAGAGCTCCTCCAGGCTCAGCCTCTCTCTATCTTTATCAGCCCCGCACATCACCGCCTACACACACACTACGCTACGCATGCACACTACGCTACGCATGCACACTACGCTACGCATGCACACTACGCTATGCATGCACACTACGCTACGCATGTACGCTACGCATACACGCTAGTACGAACAGTCACACACAAGTAATCTCTCACTCTCTCACTCACTCACACACACACACACACACACACACACACACACACACACACTTACATATACACACACTCACACTACACACAAACACACTTACATTTACAAATACACTAGCACACATATGCAGTAAACATGCATGCACACACAACAAATGGTGTCCTCGCCCCTGCAATTAAACTAATGACTCTAACATTATGATTTTTTCTTATCTCTCTCCACTGGATGGCTGTACAGATGAGCCAAGGAGGGAGCAGGAGAAACTGTTTCTGCGAGATAGGTCCAGCACGTTTTTTCTCAAGTCTGCTGTTTCTTTTAATTATACTGGAAGTCAGGGTGCTGGGAACAAGAGAGCCTTATCAGATGATAAGCAAGTCTTCTTCACAGTCTGTTGCCCAGAAGTGTGTGTGTGTGTGTGTGTGTGTGTGTGTGTGTGTGTGTGTGTGTGTGTGTGTGTGTGTGTGTGTGTGTGTGTGTGTGTTGGATGGAAGTGTTTGGACAGACTACAGTAGGTTGCCTGCTGGCCTCACTTCTGCATGGTTATTGCATAAAAGTCCAGTCATCTCACACAGTTTAAATAACAGATGTCTATCAGATAGTCTTCTGATTCTATCACTCCACCAGTCTGTCACACTCGGAGTGTGTGTGCTGTTAATCTTCTCTTGTATTCCCTGATCAATATTTAGACCTAGTACTAGCATTACATTGCTCAGACAGTATGTACAGTGAGGGAAAAAAGTATTTGATCCCCTGCTAATTTTGTGCGTTTGCCCACTGACAAAGGAATGATCAGTCTATAATTGTAATAGTAGGTTTATTTGAACAGTGAGACAGAATAACAACAAAAAAAATCCAGAAAAACGCATGTTAAAAATGTTATAAATTGATTTGCATTTTAATGAGGGAAATAAGTATTTGACCCCCTCTCAATTAGAAAGAGTTCTGGCTCAGGTGTCTTTTATACAGGTAACGAGCTGAGATTAGGAGCACACTCTTAAAGGGAGTGCTCCTAATCTCAGCTTGTTACCTGTATAAAAGACACCTGTCCACAGAAGCAATCAATCAATCAGATTCCAAACTCTCCACCATGGCCAAGACCAAAGAGCTCTCCAAGGATGTCAGGGACAAGATTGTAGACCTACACAAGGCTGGAATGGGCTACAAGACCATCGCCAAGCAGCTTAGTGAGAAGGTGACAACAGTTGGTGCGATTATTTGCAAATGGAAGAAACACAAAAGCACTGTCAATCTCCCTCGGCCTGGGGCTCCATGCAAGATCTCACCTCGTGGAGTTGCAATGATCATGAGAACGGTGAGGAATCAGCCCAGAACTACACGGGAGGATCTTGTCAATGATCTCAAGGCAGCTGGGACCATAGTCACCAAGAAAACAATTGGTTTACACACTACGCCGTGAAGGACTGAAATCCTGCAGCGCCTGCAAGGTCCCCCTCCTCAAGAAAGCACATATACAGGCCCGTCTGAAGTTTGCCAATGAACATCTGAATGATTCAGAGGAGAACTGGGTGAAAGTGTTGTGGTCAGAAGAGACCAAAATGGAGCTCTTTGGCATCAACTCAACTCGCCGTGTTTGGAGGAGGAGGAATGCTGCCTATGACCCCAAGAACACCATCCCCACGGTCAAACATGGAGGTGGAAACATTATGCTTCGGGGGTGTTTTTCTGCTAAGGAGACAGGACAACTTCACGACATCAAAGGGATGATGGACGGGGCCATGTACCGTCAAATCTTGGGTGAGAACCTCCTTCCCTCAGCCAGGGCATTGAAAATGGGTCGTGGATGGGTATTCCAGCATGACAATGACCCAAAACACACGGCCAAGGCAACAAAGGAGTGGCTCAAGAAGAAGCACATTAAGGTCCTGGAGTGGCCTAGCCAGTCTCCAGACCTTAATCCCATAGAAAATCTGTGGAGGGAGCTGAAGGTTCGAGTTGCCAAACGTCAGCCTCGAAACCTTAATGACTTGGAGAAGATCTGCAAAGAGGAGTGGGACAAAATCCCTCCTGAGTTGTGTGCAAACCTGGTGGCCAACTACAAGAAACGTCTGACCTCTATGATTGCCAACAAGGGTTTTGCCACCAAGTACTAAGTCATGTTTTGCAGAGGGGTCAAATACTTATTTCCCTCATTAAAATGCAAATACATTTATAACATTTTGACATGCGTTTTTCTGGATTTTGTTGTTGTTATTCTGTCTCTCACTGTTCAAATTAACCTACCATTAAAATTATAGACTGATCATGTCTTTGTCAGTGGGCAAACGTACAAAATCAGCAGGGGATCAAATATTTTTTTCCCTCACTGTACTTACAGGGAATCTTTTGTGGTGAGTCATTTTAATGTTTCAGCCCTTAGTGCCTATTGCTTTGATTTGGAGACCCTGATCCCCGTTCTGGGGCATATTCATTAGGGCATGCAATGGAAAACATTTTGCAATAGAAAACAATAATTATTATTTCTTATTGGTAGCCCCTCCCTGTTTCCATCTGCTTTCTTCCGTTTGGTGCCTGGTGTTACTGGGTGACATTTCCCTGGAGCCCGTTTCATGCTTTATCTCCATGAGAATTGTGAATTGCGCTACTACACCCATCCTATTCGATGTGCCTCTCTCTCTCTCTGTAGCTTGTCCAATCCGCTTCAGAAGAAGTACTTTGACTGTATCGCCGAACAGTAATCATCAGATCCACTCAATTGATATCTCCCCCTCCCTCCTCTTTCATTCCCTCCATCCCCCCTTTTCCTCTCTGATGTGCGCGTGGATTCATCTTTTGCTTTGATTATTATCGATATTCCCCTGCATTGGGGACAATTGTAATCGTCACAACGACATAAGATAAGTTCTTTGAAAGTGATTTTCTTCACGACTTTCATACAGGCTCTAAAATAACTTCCCCCAGTTCATCTTCATCGTCGTCGTCGTCGTCATCATCATCATCCAGGGACATGGATGGAATATTCCTACAAAGTTACTCCCCATTAACTTTTGAGCTGTTCATAAGGTGGGTGAGAGTTAAATGGGTGCCTCCCTCCACTTAGCTTTAGCTTTTAGCATGAAAGGACGCTATATAAACCAGCACCTCCATCAAAGAGCTAGCTACAGATTTATCTACTAGTAGGATTCTGGAGGGAGTAAACAGGACCTAGCTACAGCCCTTCCTGTGATTTGGGCCTGTTTACATGAGACACACACACTCTGCTGTGGGAGGGGACAAGCTCAGTGTACCACCGGGCTCTTGAGTGCCATCCTGCACACTCACAACACCCCCCCCCCCAATCACTCACACACACATGTCACGCATGCTCAAAACCTCTCTCACCGTCACACACTAGGGCAGGTTTACCCGCATTTAAACCCACTGACAACCTTCTAGCGCTCTGATACTCAACTCCAAATGCAGGTGCTCTCACATTACCTTATGTCATCACTGGACACACACACGCATGCACCCTTATCCCATGTGCCTGTAGAAAGTATACACTGCCCTTGCACATTTTTCCCATGTGTGTGTAGCTTAACCCATATTCTCTCGGTACCTGTCACCTACATTACTACTGTAAGCCATTGTGTAACCGCTAGCGCTCTATTCATACCTATTTCCCCAGGCTGTCTGTGTGGAGATTGATGATAACCCCTCGCAGCCACAAGGCTCTGAAATTAATGACTTGTTAAATCAGGCTCAGTAATGTTACTCCCCAACCACACACGTCATATCAAATTTTGCGTAGATAAAAAAATGTCATCCACAATGAGCAATGTTCCATCTCACTGCCGTCAGTCATGATGCAATATTAAAAGCCGATCCATCAAGGAGTGTGAGTGGATTTAAAGAACCTCAGCACAGCTGGAGAAAGAAAAGAGATTGAGTCAGTCCCACCACCCACTAACCTCTCAGGGTCAACAGGGGCAAATGTCAACCTGTCCTGGGTTAGATTCATCTTCACTGCTGCAAACCTGCCCCTAGACAGAGGCTGTCCTAATATGGACACCATTCTTACTCCCATTCATTATCCATTAATCACACACCTCTGTGGTCAAGAAGGCTATAGCTTCTCAATGAGATCCTTGTTGGAGAAAATTGACTTCATATAAGTCTTAAAGCTGGAATCCTTAATTGAAACAATAACAAAGCGTCACCCGCCAGTGTTTTGGTAAAAAGCTGAGGGATGCACCTGGAGAAATTTAACCAAATTCAAAGCAAAGGCTATGTATGCAAGGACTGACCATCCATGATATCAAAAGTATAGTTTTTAACCATGTGTTGAGGCTATACAGTGTTAGTTTACTTTTACTTTGTTTACAAACATTGGAGTATAACAAGCTTATATTTTGGGTATGAAAGTTAAACTAAGCTCATGAAGGATGTATATACACTACCAGTCAAAAGTTTGGACACCTACTCATTCAAGGGTTTTTCTTTATTTTAACTATTTTCTACATTGTAGAATAATAGTGAAGACATCAAAACTATGAAATAACACATATGGAATCATGTAGGATCCAAAAAAGTGTTAAACAAATCAAAATATATTTGAGATTATTCAAAGTAGCCAACCTTTGCCTTGATGACAGCTTTGTACACTTTTGGCATTCTCTCAACCAGCTTCATGAGGTAGTCACCTGGAATGCTTTTCTATTAACAGGTGTGCCTTGTTAAAAGTTAATTTGTGGACTTTCTTTCCTTCTTAATGCGTTTGAGACAATCAGTTGTGTTGTGACAAGGTAGGGGGGTATACAGAAGATAGCCCTATTTGGTAAAAGACCAAGTCCATATTATGGCAAGAACAGCTGAAATAAGCAAAGAGAAAGACAGTCCATCATTACTTTAAGACATGAAGGTCAGTCAATCTGGAAAATTTCAATAACTTTGAAAGTTTCTTCAAGTGCAGTCGCAAAAACCATCAAGCGCTATGATGAAACTGGCTCTCATGAGGACCGCCACAGGAATGGAAGACCCAGAGTTACCTCTGCTGCAGAGGATACGTTCATTAGAGTTACCAGCCTCAGAAATTGCAGCAAAAATAAATGCTTCACAGAGGTCAAGTAACAGACACATCTCAACATCAACTGTTCAGAGGAGACTGCGTGAATCAGGCCTTCATAGTTGAATTGCTACAAAGGACACCAATAAGAAAAAGAGACTTGCAAGAAACACGAGCAATGGACATTAGACCAGTGGAAATCTGTCCTTTGGTCTGATGAGTCCAAATTTGAGATTTTTGGTTCCAACCGCCGTGTCTGTGAGACGCAGAGTAGGTGAACGGATGATCTCCGCATGTGTGGTTCCCACCGTGAAGCATGGAGGAGGAGGAGGTGTGATGGTGTGGGGGTGCTTTGCTGGTGACACTGTCAGTGATTTATTTAGAATTCAAGGCACACTCAAACAGCATGGCTACCACAGCATTCTACAGCGATACGCCATCCCATCTGGTTTGGGCTTAGTGGGACTATCAGGATGTGTAGGGGCTATTTGTCCAAGGAGGAGAGTGATGGAGTGCTGTATCAGATGACCTGACCTCCACAATCACCCAACCTCAACCCAATTGAGATGGTTTGGGATGAGTTGGACCGCAAACTGAAGGAAAAGCAGCCATCAAGTGCTCAGCATATGTGGGAACTCCTTCAAGACTGTTGGAAAAGCATTCCAGGTGAAGCTGGTTGAGAGAATGCCAAGAGTGTGCAAAGCTGTCATCAAGGAAAACGGTGGCTACTTTGAAGAATCTAAAATATAGAACACTTTTTTGGTTACTACATGATTCCATATGTGTTAAGTCATAGTTTTGATGTCTTCACTATTATTCTACAATGTAGAAAATAGTAAAAATAAAGAAAAACCCTTGAATGACTAGGTGTGTCCAAACCTTTGACTGGTACTGTATGTTATATCATAACTTATATAGCATAACACTCTTAACCGCGGCAGGTAGCCTGGCGGCTAAGAGCATTGAGCCAGTGACCAAAAGTTCGCTGGTCATATCCCAGAGAAGGCAAGGCGAAAACATCTGCTGTTCTGCCCTTGAGCAAGGCAGTTAACCGCCAACAACAACTGCTTCCCGAGCGCTGATGATGTGGACGTCGATTAAGGCAGCCCCCCGCACCTCTGTGATTCAGAAGGGTTGGGTTAAATACGGATGACACATTTCGTTTGAATGCGTTGTTGTGCAACTCACTAGGTATCCCCTTTCCCCTCTCTGACACTCGACTCCTGTCACTCCAAATGCAGGTGCTCTCACATTACCTACAGCCTAGATACTGTTGCTGTCAAGGTCCTCCCCTCCAGTGAGGTTCTCAACCTGATATTTGACAGTCAGCTCTCGTTTGAGGCCCATATCAAAAGTATTACCAAAGTATAATTTTCCATCTACGGAACATTGCCAGGTTACGACCTATGCTATCACAACCTGCAGCTGAGCGACTCGTTCACACCTTTATCCCGTCTGGACTGTTGTAACGCTCTTTTTGTTGGCGCATCTGCCAAGTGCCTAAACAGGCTACAATAAGTCCAGAACTGTGCTGCACGTGTCCTCACCCACACCTCCCCCTGTGAGCACATCACTCCACTGCTGTTCAACCTCCACTGGCTCCCCATATGCTCACGCATCAACTACAAATTCCTGGTTCACACCTACCAAGCTATCCATAACTCTGTACCCAAGTATCTGTCTGACCTCATTCTATCCTCCTGCCCCACACGCACCCTTTGTTCCTCCGTGTCCATCTCCCTTCAGCAGCCCCGCAGCACACACACTCTGTCCTCCATTAAGGCACAGCTCAAGACCATGCTGTTCAGAAGAGCTTTCAAGGACCTCTGCTAATTCTGTTCTCATGTCTTCCGGATCTGACGACACCTGTATATTGCTTTGATTATTTTCTGTGTTTTGGATCGTTGTTATTATTATTTTAATTAAATGTATTATTTATTATTATTCATGTCTTCACCATATTCATACCACACCGCTAACTATACTGAACAAAAATGTAAATGCAACATGTAAAGTGTTGAAATAAAAGATCCCAGAAATTTTCCATATGCACAAAAAGCTTTATTTCTGTTTACATCCCTGTTAGTAAGCATTTCTCCTTTGCCAATATAAGCCATCCACCTGACAGATGTGGCATACCAAGAAGCTGATTAAACAGCATGTCACAACACAGTGCCAAGTTTGCCTCTCTCACTCTGGCCACATCCTTTTGAGTGGACGGGATTTAGTGTAAAGATCCACCTTGCCCAAAAGGCCAGCCCAGGGCGGTTCAGGGCCAACCCCCAAACTGAAACACAACACAAGCAGTGGGGTGGCCGATGAGCCCTTTTTAAGAGGATGTGCAGGCAGTCGAGTCTCCATTGACGATCAGGATTTTCCTTATCTGTCATCTGGCGAGCTTCTCACCTTCACCTTATCCTGTCTCTCGCTCTCCCTCCCTCCCTCTGTCCTGTTGTACTGAAAGGGAAACTGTCATTTCATTGAGAGTATACAGTTATAGTATGGCTGTTCATATTTGCTGTTTGGGGGTGGGGAGGTGGGAAGATGGAAGGTTGTGACTGCAATTAAGTGTGTCTAGTTAGATGTCAATCATTGCCTGCTTATTTAATAGAGGTTGCCTCAAAATACATTTTGTATATGTGATCTGAGCACAACCTTCTGGAGATAAGATTGTGGATTATAACATCCAATTAAGAATCCTCTGGGTCATTTAAAATATACTGATCAAAAATAAACACAACATGTAACGTTTTGGTCCCATATTTCATGAGCTGAAATAAAAGATCCCAGAAATGTTCCATATGCACAAAAAGCTTATCTCTCTCATATTCTGTGCACAAATTTGTTTACATCCATATTAGTGAGTATTTCTCCTTTGCCAAGATAATCCATCCACCTGACAGGTGTGGCATATCAAGAAGCTGATTAAACAGCATGATCATTACACAGATGCACCTTGTGCTGGGGACAATAAAAGGACACTGAAATGTGCAGTTTTGTCACACCACACAATGCCACAGATGTCTCCAAGTTTTGAGGGAGCGTGCAATTGGCATGCTGACTGCAGGAATGTCCACCAGAACTGTTGCCAGATAATTGAATGTTCATTTCTCTACCATAAGCCGCCTCCAACGTTGTTTTAGAGAATTTAGCAGTATGTACAACCGCAGACATTTACATTTATGTCATTTAGCAGACACTCTTATCCAGAGCGACTTACAAATTGGTGCATTCAACTTATGATAGCCAGTGGGACAACCACCTTTTTTATGGGGGGGGTGGGGGAGGGGGGGTAGAAGGATTACTTTTATACTATTCCAGGTATTCCTTAAAGAGGTAGGGTTTCAAGTGTCTCCGGAAGGTCGTCAGTGACTCCACTGTCCTGGCGTCGTGGGGGAACTTGTTCCACCATTGGGGTGCCAGAGAAGCGAATAGCTTTGACTGGGCTGAGCGGGAACTGTGCTTCCGTAGAGGTAGGAGGCCAGAGGTGGATGAACGTAGTGCCCTCGTTTGGGTGTAGGGTCTGAGCAGAGCCTGAAGGTACGGAGGTGCCGTTCCCCTCACAGCTCCGTAGGCAAGCACCATGGTCTTGTAGTAGATGCGAGCCTCAACTGGAAGCCAGTGGAGTGTGCGGAGGAGCGGGGTGACATGAGAGAACTTGGGAAGGTTGAACACCAGATGGGCTGCAGTGTTCTGGATAGGTTGTAGGGGTTTAATGGCACAGGCAGGGAGCCCAGCCAACAGCGAGTTGCAGTAAGTGCCTGGATTAGGACCTGTGCCACTTTCTGTATAAGGTAGGGTCGTACTCTGCAAATGTTGTAGAGCATGAACTCGCAGGATCGGGTCACTGCTTTGATGTTAGCGGAGAACGACAGGGTGTTGTCCAGGGTCACGCTAAGGTTCATTGCACTCTGGGAGGAGGACACAATGGAGTTGTCAACCGTGATGGCGAGATCATGGAGCGGGCAGTCCTTCCCCGGGAGGAAGAGCAGCTCCGTCTTGCCGAGGATCACCACCTCAAGCTTAACCGACATCCACACTGATATGTCTACCAGACATGCAGAGATGCGATTCGCCACCTGGTTATCAGAGGAAAGGAGAAAATTAATTGTGTGTCGTCTGCGTAGCAATGATAGGAGAGACCATGTGAGAATATGATAGAGCCAAGTGACTTGGTGTATAGAGAGAATAGGAGAGGGCCTAGAACTGAGCCCTGGGGGACACCAGTGGTGAGAGCACGTGGTGCGGAGACAGATCCTCGCCACGCCACCTGGTAGGAGCAACCTGTCAGGTAGGACGCAATCCAAGAGTGAGCAGCGCCGGAGATGCCCAACTCGGAGAGGGTGGAGAGGAGGATCTGATGGTTCACAGTATCAAAGGCAGCAGATAGGTCTAGAAGGATAAGAGCAGAGGAAAGAGAGTTAGCTTTAGCAGTGCGGAGACCCTCCGTGACACAGAGAAGAGCAGTCTCAGTTGAATGACCAGTCTTGAAACCTGACTAGTTTGGATCAAGAAGGTCATTCTGAGAGTGATAGCAGGAGAGTCGGCTAGAGACGTTAGCTCAAATAGTTTTGGAGAGAAAAGAAAGAAGGGATACTGGTCTGTAGGTTTTTTGAGGAGGGGTGCAACTCTCGCTCTCTTGAAGACGGAAGGGACATGGCCAGCGGTCAAGGATGAGTTGATGAGCGAGGTGAGGTAAGGGAGAATGTCTCCGGAAATGGTCTAGAGAAGAGAGGAGGGGATAGGGTCAAGCGGGCAGGTTGTTGGGCGGCCGGCCGGCCGTCACAAGTCGCAAGATTTCATCTGGGGAGAGAGAGGGGAGAAATAAGTCAAAGCATAGGGTAGGGCAGTTTGACTTAATAAATGAGGATCGGATGTCGTCAACCTTCTTTTCAAAATGGTTGACGAAGTCATCCACAGAGAGGGAGGAGGAGGATTCAGCAGGGAGGAGAAGGTGGCAAAGGGCTTCCTAGGGTTAGAGGCAGAGGCTTGAAATTTACAGTGGTAGAAAGTGGCTTTAGCAGCAGAAACAGAGGAAGATAATGTAGAGAGGAGGGAGTGAAAAGATGACAGGTCCGTAGGGAGTCTAGTTTTCCTCCATTTCTGCTCGGCTGCCCGGAGCCCTGTTCTGTGAGCTCGCAATGAGTCGTCAAGCCACGGAGCAGGAGGGGACCGAGCCGGCCGGGAGGATAGGGGACATAGAGAGTCAAAAGATGCAGAAAGGGAGGAGAGGAGGGTTTAGGAGGCAGAATCAGGAGATTGTAGGGAGAAGGATTTAGCAGAGGGAAGAGATGATAGGATGGAAGAGGAGAGAGTAGCGGGAGAGAGGGAGCGAAGGTTGCGACGGCACATTACCATCTGAGTAGGGGCAGAGTGAGTAGTGTTGGAGGAGAGCGAGAGAGAAAAGGATACAAAGTCGTGGTCGGAGACTTGGAGGGGAGTTGCAGTGAGATTAGTAGAAGAAGCATCTAGTAAAGATGAGGTCAAGCGTATTGCCTGCCTTGTGAGTAGGGGGGGACGGTGAGAGGTTGAGGTCAAAAGAGGAAAGGAGTGGAAAGAAGGAGGCAGAGAGAAATGAGTCAAAGGCAGACGTAGGGAGGTTAAAGTCACCCAGAACTGTGAGGGGTGAGCCATCCTCAGGAAAGGAACTTATCAAGGCGTCAAGCTCATTGATGAACTCTCCACTTTAGAAATTATAATTGTTGTAAACTACAGCGGTTCAATGTTTTCTAGGAATAGACTCTAACTTAGTTTATTCAGCTAGCTAACTTGGTACAGTATTCTTCTGTGAAAACCGCCCAGGGCACCGTATCCTATGACGCCATAGCTAACTAGCATGCTAGCTTCCAATAACACGGTTTAGCACCAATACTCGGTTACAACAAACTACCAATAGTGTGTTAACACGCTTAACAGATCATTTGTGTCCGTGTCTAACGTTGTGTAAAGTTTTGGGTTAGTTTTGACAGTTTGAGTGAGTACGTCTTCAACTTATTCAGCCAGTTAGTTAGCTAGCTAGAATAGTTAGCATATTAGCTAGCCATTGCTCTCTGTCAACGAACCAACCCCTCCTCCCACGGTATGAAACACACAGAGAAAGCCAAGCTAACGTTTACTAGTCACCCGTGTCTTGAATTCCTTTTGATCGACTCTGGTTACCAGTATGTAAAAATAAAATACAAATAAATGTAGGTTATACTACTGTTAGCTAGTTAAGTATAAAGCTAGCTACTGAATCGATTTAGCCAGTTCGTGTCTGTCCCAACGGAGAGTGTAAATGTAACTATCCACAGTGGCTAATAATTACCAGTAGCTACCCGCTAGCTAGCTAGCTTTATTGGTCCAGGTAGTGGGTTAGCTAGCCTCGTGCTTCACCGGGCTCAGTTGAATACAATACTTACCTACAATAACTACCTACGATAAACTACCTAGATAAACTACCTACAATACCTAACTACAATACCTACCTACAATCTAAATACATGGTTTAAGCTTTACTCGACGCCATATAAAGAAGAAGCCAAGCTTACCTCCCGCTTAGAGAAACACAACCTCACCCCATCGCCACCTGTTCATGGTTGTTTCATAAATAGGACTGTAAAGTTCCCAAATGTAAGAGGACTCATGTGGTATTTACATAGTTGCAGAAATCCATTCAGGTGTATGTTGTGGCTTTTGGTGAATGCTTTCTTACCACATGTAATCACTCCAGGTCAGGATCTCCACATCCAGCTTCTTTACCTGCGGGGAGCGTCTGAGACCAGCCACCCAGACAGCTGATGAAACTGAGGAGTATTTCTGTCTGCAATAAATACCTTTTTGTGGGGAAAAACTAATTTTGTTTGGCTGGGCCTGGCTCCCAGTGGGTGGGCCTATGCCCTCCCAGGCCCACCCATGGCTGCACCCCTGCCCAGTCATGTGAAATCCATAGATTAGAGCCTAATTTATTTATTACAATTGACTGATTTCATTATATGAACTGTAACTCAGTAAAATCATTGAACTTTTACAATAAGATACGCTTGTTTTCATATACATTGTACAATGTGGAGATATAGTAGTTTTTTGTTGTTGTTGGAGAATGCAGCCCGCTGGGCCGATGACACCAGACTCCAGTCTGTCTACGCAGCAGCAAGTAGCAGGCCCTCTCACCTGTCCTCATTATATCACAGCCAAGCAGCTCGCTTACCCAGGGTGCTGTATCATACACAGCATGGACCAGCACACACACATAGCCACACTGTGCAGATATACACATGCAGCGGGTCCTCTTATTAGTTCGACACACACACTGCTAGCTGACTCCTGCCTTCACAGCCACTAGAAGGTACAGCAGCAGGGGGGAGAATCTCAAGAAAGAAGGGCATTAGGCCAGCTAAAACCCTTGTGGAGGGAGAGAGGCTAGAAGAGGAGAGAGGGAGGATTAAAAAAGGGATGGAGGAGAGCTTCTCTACTTAATGACAGCAGGCCGTTGTAGACTCTGGTCCCCCCCCCCCCCCCCCGCACGTCCCTCTGCTGGTTTATTCCCCCTTTACTGAGGCGTCTTAGCAAGGATGGAGGGATGAGAGGAGTGCTTGCTGCCAGACTCTCAAACAGCGGGAGGGGTCACACACACACACTTGGCTTTACAAGAGGGGGCAAAAGACATTCACTAGACTGAAATTCTGCTAATTATAGCAAGCATGCATTAAACACACACACACACACACCCTCCCTGTAATCATGAATATAAACACATGGACTCCACTCAGAGAGCACCTTTGCTTCTCACATCTGCAACCCACTATGCATTTTTCTTCTGTTAGAGTGATGAAATGATACTCTAAAGGATTATGACATTTTAAGACTGTTTATATTGTTCTATTTATCAATGTATCATGTTTCTGGAGGGAACTCAGTTGACCATCATCTTTAGTTTGTGAATAGGGTTTACCCACCTATTATGCTACATGCATTACCTACACACCTTCTTACCCACTGCGCTCAGGGTTTTGTATTGTGTTTGTATACAAACCAAGGAAGATTACCCCTGATTTGATACATAGTTATCTTAAACTATACTACTGTGTAGTAGATGGACTTGTGAGATTTCTATGACCACATTTACATGCATACAGTATTCCGGATAATAGCTTGTATCCCACTTAAGGACTTATTTGGGATAATGCGAATGCTCCTAATGTTACTGTATCTTTGACAGTGTTATGCAAGCAGACAACCACATAAAATATGTACCCAAGATGAACTGAAGACTTATCAGAAACGTGATTCATCGTTTTCTCAGCTTTCATGTCCTTTAAAACCAGTCACACTGATACCATTTGGACATTGGTCCTGTGCAAAATCTTTCCACTGTTTTGGAGATATTGCGTTTTCTCCCCGGTCCCTAAATGAAATAGACAACTTTACCTTGTTAACTAGATTACTAATGCATTCATTCTATTGATGTGAAACATTATTCTGGTGAGCACTACTTTATTTGTAGTGTTCTGGGGCAACAAGTTATGACAGAGAAGATGCATGTATCAAACTATGGTTGACAAGTAAACCAAATGTCTAAAATTGCCTACCAAATGTTGGAAATTATAATCAGAAACCTGTCTAAATTAGGGGTGACAGTAGCCAGTAGTAAATTAATTATAGTGGGCTACATTATGGAATTATGGTTGATCGAACTGCGCAGGTAGCCTACTTTTTGAAGTGATTTGTTTGACAATCGGATGAAAACATAATCACACAACACCCATCATCTGCACAGACCGCAAAAACAACAGTAAACGGGATAAGATGTTTACATGCCACAGTATCCAGTCTTAGATCAGCATATCCCAGGCATCTTATCCCGGTTTCTCATAACCGTGGTACAGGCTTTTTCATGTTATTATAAACGGGATATGATGTTTATATGCGTCAACTTAAAAACAGAATACTTGAGTATCCCGAAAAATAATGGGATATTGGTGTGCATGCGAACGTGGTCATTGTTTCAGCGCATTGGTGCTCAGTGCCAGGTAATGCGTATCTGCTGCCCCCACCTGGTCATTTGGACACATTGCAGTCTGTCTCTGGCCATGTGGTTCTTATTGAGTAAATCTCCATTCAATCAGAACAGGCAGAGGACTGGGCTGATTGGTGATTGGGCATTTTACAACAATTTACCCTTGTTTGTGTTTTGGAGGCATTTTTATCATGTCAGTTATGTGAAAGATGGCTTCTGTGTTTGTGATAATAAGATTAGGAGTTTAATCTAATGAATAATCGAAATTACACTGGAAATAACTTACCGGTATCCTTGTGTTCAGATAACCCTGGGCTAAGAATTTGCAGTAGGGCTAAAATAAAAGAATATGACAACAATAATTTGGGAGTGGAAACATGGAACATCAGAAGTCCTATACACACCTCACATTTCATACCACATGGACACTCAACAGACGCACGCTGGCAAGCCTACACACTCCCATGTGATAGTTACACACCACCATGCACACAAGCAGACACAATATGCAGGCACACACACACACGCATGCAGTGACGCACTGGATTGAGAGTTAAATGAAGATTGCACACAACTCTTTAGAATTGGAAATGTAATTTTATTGAAAGACAAGGATATTGCTGTACCATAACATGAAATTATTACCCAAAACAAACAAGTAACATTGAAAGGGCATCTCTTCCATCTAATTAAATGTGATTATTTCAGCACACTATTTAAGCAATAAGTCACGAGGGGGTGTGGTATATGGCCAGTATACCACCGCTAAGGGCTGTTCTGAGTCACGACGCAACTCGGAATGCCTGGATACAGCCGTTAGCCATGGTGTATTTTGGCCATATACCACAAACCTCTGAGGTGCCTTAATGCTATTATAAACTGGTTACCAACGTAATTAGAACAGTGAAAACAATTCATACTTTCTCGTCTTTTGTTTGCTAAAGACGCGACCCAGTCGTTAGTTCGATTAATTCTATATTTAAGGACGTATTTAAGTTGTTCATTCTATATGTTCCGTTGCCATGCTCCTGGCAACATTCTTATACCTTGCGTGCTAGCTAGCAAACTAGCTACGGCTAACAGTCACGACCTCTGCGCTGCAGCCAGAATAACAGCAAAGTAGCTGCATTTGCATTTGTTTAAGCTGTTTTCTATTGATATTAATTTGGTACATGCATAACAATGAGCTGATGAGGCCCAATTTTGTCTGGCATAGTGCCTTCTTGTCGAGGTTCCGTTGCCATGCTCGCTGCCAACGTTCTTATCCCTTGCTTGTGAGCCAGCTAGCTACGGCTAACACAGTCCCGACCTCTGCAGCCAGAATAACAGCAAGTTATCTGTTTTCTATGGACATTAATTTGGATACATCCATAACAATGAGCGGAGAATGCCAGATTTAGCCTGGCATAGCTAGAAAGGTTTGCCTTCTCGTCAGGGCACTCGTCAACACTGACTGTTAATGACGAGGAGATCGCATTGCATATCAAACACACTAGGCTAGAAGCTAGCTAAATAGTTTGTTGCTAGCAAACCTACCAATATGGCAACCGAATAAAAAAATATACGTTATTGAAAAACAGCTGGTCAAACTAGAAACGTGCGAAGATTTGACAGCATTGAGCGTCATGACTGCAATGAGGACCGGAGAAATTCATGTTCATCACTCACCATGTCAGGTCATCAGATGCTCCAAAATAAGAAGTCTCTGCAAAAACAAATCAATGCTGGAAGTTTTTCCTTGTTGAACCTGCGTTTACAATGTATTCCATTTCAATTTGTGTGGTTGTTGGTTTAGCTTTCTGTAACTTGTAAAGCCTAAATCAGCTGGAGACCTCTGAGACAGCCAGACACCCATCCTCTTTAGAGATTGAACATTGTGATTTAACTCTCGGAATTCAGAGAATTGCCAGGAGACCATGATATATCCACCACAGCATATACTGTAGCTACCACTATTCCCATGGCCTAGCAAGCTGCTCTGTAAGAAGCCCCAAAGCTGGGATAATTAAGATCCAATGCTAGCTATTTTTCGTTACGTCATGATGTCTATGTAATTCCCCAAGCTCAATACAATATCACCCCCACAAATAAAATAATAATGGGAAAGACGATTCGCCATAGATAAAGAAGGGAATAGAACTGCGTGAGTGGATTGGATGTGTGTGTGTGGACGCGGGTGTGTGCAGGGTGCCCCGAGTGTGCCTCGGACTGAATTGACTGACTCATTTCGGCCAAGCTGGTGAACCAGACAGGTAGAGATTGATCCACTTCCTTTTTTTTTCATATTTATTCATGTTTTTTATTTCACAGTTGATCCAATTCCAACTGGACAACTAAGTGCTGCCTGGAGTCCATTTCTACCCCTCTGCTTCAATGACATCATGAGATGTCTTTTCTTTTTCTTTTTTACTATGTGGGTTGGTCGCTGTGACTTGTTGGGACCAAGTGACCATCTAGCATGGGGTTTGTTGTTATGAAGAACACCTCCCCAAGTGCTTGTCTGTTTGGATATTTTACCATCTTTGGTTGGTAGGAACAATTGTTTCAAAATGTTTTACAGTGTTATGGATTGTGCGCAAAGTGGATGTGTCCTTGAACTGTGGATGTGTCCATTAAACCCCTACAACTCATCCAGAATGCCGCAGCCCGTCTGGTGTTCAACCTTCCCAAGTTCTCTCACGTCACCCCGCTCCTCCGCACACTCCACTGGCTTCCAGTTGAAGCTCGCATCTGCTACAAGACCATGGTGCTTGCCTACGGAGCTGTGAGGGGAACGGCACCTCCGTACCTTCAGGCTCTGATCAGTCCCTACACCCAAACGAGGGCACTGCGTTCATCCACCTCTGGCCTGCTGGCTCCCCTACCTCTGCGGAAGCATAGTTCCCGCTCAGCCCAGTCAAAACTGTTCGCTGCCCTGGCACCCCAATGGTGGAACAAGCTCCCTCACGACGCCAGGACAGCGGAGTCACTCACCACCTTCCGGAGACATTTGAAACCCCACCTCTTTAAGGAATACCTGGGATAGGATAAAGTAATCCTTCTACCCCCCCCTTACTCCAACCCCCCCCCCCAAAAAAATATAAATAAATAAATAATACATTGTAAAG
The DNA here is from genome assembly GCF_964263955.1 of Coregonus lavaretus. Classification (NCBI taxonomy): domain Eukaryota; kingdom Metazoa; phylum Chordata; class Actinopteri; order Salmoniformes; family Salmonidae; genus Coregonus; species Coregonus lavaretus. Next base: position 16,937,583 of record NC_140002.1, read on the forward strand.
TGGTTATCCCACTGGCTATGTAAGTCGAGCGTCTGCTAAATGACGTAAATGTAAAATGTAAATGTGGTTGGCAAGCCTGTGATGGCTTATTATTGGTTCCAATAGCTCTGGAAAATAAAGAGTCAAATAATTATTTTGTCCATACTAAGCATTGTCATTTTTTGTTTTCATTGCTGTTTTTTTACAGTATGAGGGATCTCATGAGGTAGATTTCTTGAAGGGTGACACATTTTGCACTGACAATCAAATTAAATGTGGCTTGTCAACATTTTGACTTGGGTAAGTGTCAGTCTTGTTTTTGTGTTTTGATATGAATGTGGACTGTAAATGTGATTGATGCCTCTATGTCCACCTATAATAGGTCTACGAGAAGACGTTTTGATATGACATGTTTTAAGTGCTTGTCAACAAGCCACAATAGCTACAGCTTTTCCTTATCAAAACGTATATATTTTATCTTGATATACTACAAAAATAGACTCAAAAAACATGCTTGCAGTGTGTGAAACAAAAGCTTGACTGGTTATCAATTTAAACACAGCTTGGGAAAAGCATCTCTTATTGTTCAGTGCATTTTTTCCTTTCTGCCAGAAACACTCAACTGCTTTTAATTGAATAAAGCCCCTGTGTTTTGCAATCTATTAAGCCAGATAGTCACTACCACACTCGGACAGGTTCCTTAAGTAAGTACTCTGTTTTCCCCCTCCTCCTCCCAATGTCCATCCTCCAGGTGTGCTGGCCCAGATCCAGACGCCCCAGAGGATCATGGAGGTGATTGAAGGTCAGAAGGTGGTGCTGCAGGCCTGGTACAGTCCCAGCTTCAGCATTAGCAAGAACACCGTCCTCTGGAACTTTGTAGCCAATAACTCCCTACTGGTGAGTGTTTGGGATCTGTTTTGTTCTATGTGTGGTGGCCTTTAGCATCTGTGCTGATCATCTGACGATTTAGGGTCGCCCTTGAGACACGCACAGTAACTTGAACTTTCGCACCAAACATTAAGGCAATGGCATATTTGCGCAAAGTTAGTTTGTGCGTCTTAAGTTGGGATGTGTGAAGATCCCTTTGATCATGCAGTGGTCATGATTAGCCTGTGGCTGCTGAGTTCTGTGACATCATAAGTCTACAATATAATGTCCCAGAGGCCAGTAAGGTACCTGCATTAGTGCTGCATACCAGTTAAATACTTCCTTGTCAGAAGTATTTTATACATGGAAGTTTATTTTTTGTAAAAATGAATCAAATCTGTATTATTTTTTTAAGTCAACTTAAAATGATGAATGTATTACATTTTGTTAGGGTTTAATTTCATGTTTAACTCAGACTTGTGATAATTATAATTTGTCTGTTGATTATTACAGATATGTTTGCTCTTTTGTGCAGTTTTTGATCAAAAGCTCCCAACTACAACTGAAAATCTTACTTGCTTAGCCATCTGTGGCCGTAACGTGGGGATTATTCTCATGAAGGATGTTGACTGCTGTTAATCTGGCAAAGCTCTTCCTTTGGAAACACTCAGAAATGAATCAAATAAAAGGCTTAGCACTCCATCTATACAATATATTTTACCCGTAACATTTCAGAAAATTAGGCTATCAAGTGATATGACTAACCACTTGACAGAGTTTCTATTTTGGGGTTAGGTTGGGGTTAACCCTTTACAAAACCAAAACAAATTTTGGCGGAAGCGGGCAGTTGGCCATAAGGCTCTCATCTGACTTTGATTTTCAAACTTGCATCCACAGACAACACTATGTAGGGACCTGCATGGGCTTGTATTTGCTTATTCCATATTGTTTTACAGTAGTATACAGATGGACCAAGTCCCAAAGGGGATAAAACAAAGACAAAAAAAATCCTGTTTGAGTCTAGTAGTTACCATTCCACTACAGTAGCACTCACCAGTAGTAGATTGGGATATTGCAGTTATTGGCCTGAACAGAGCAAGCTGCTTTGGCTAAAGGCCCAGTCATGGAACGGTAGTCGGATTTAACTACAGAATGTCTGAGTTGTGCGCCTTTATCTCAACTCTGAATCGGCCTGTTAGTCTTTAGCTCGAAAGGATAATTCTGTCTTGCTTGTTTGCATAAAGATCTATATGATTTGAAAGACAATGTGGTTTTATCTTCTAATGTCTTTGTCATATTTTAAAGTACTCTACTTCTATTCATACTCCAATGCACTCAATATTGCCTTGTCATGGCTCTATTAAGAACATAACATTAGCTAAGAGAACAGCTTAGTAATGGTAGACTACATGGTGTAAAATAAAGAAAAGGCAAAAGGATATTCTAGGGAGCTTTTCAACAATCTTCATGGCTCTTGTCCCCTCCATCCAACCCACACAGATAATCTCCTACACCCCAGACTCGATCAGTTTAGGCAGCCCGCAGTTTGGGGAGCGCGTAGGCTTCACAGCCACCATGCCCTCGGCCAACCTGTCTCTGTACATCAACAACACGCAGGAGTCGGACTCAGGACGCTACTTCTGCCAGGTCATCATCCCCGGGGCCCATGGCCTGACCGGAGAACTTACCCTCAACGTCATTGGTAAGGACGAGGAGACCCCTTATGTAGTTATTGTAGTCATGCAGTACGCCATATGTGTATTCTTATGAGCTGTACATGTAGAATGAGGCACGCATGTACATATACAGTGCCATCAGAAAGTATTCATACCCCTTATTCAAAATGTTGTTAGAGCCTGAATTCTAAATGGATTAAATTGATTGCCTTCTCTCACCCATCTACACACAATACCCCAAAATGACAATGTGAAAACCATGTTTTTAGAAATGTTTGCTAATTTATTGAAAGTGAAATACAGAAATCGAATTTCCATAAGTATTCACATCCCTTTGCTATGACACTCCAAATTGAGCTCGGGTGCATCCAATTTCCTTTGATCATCCTTGACGTCACTACAACTTGATTGGAGTCCATCTGTGGCCAATTCAATAGTTTGGACATGATTTTGAAATATACACACCTGTCTACAGTATATAATGTCCCACAGTTGACAGTGTAAGTCAGAGCAGAAACTATACCATGAAGTCCAGGGAACTGTCCATAGATCTCAGAGATAGAATTGTGATGAGGCATATATCTGGGGAAGGATATAAAACAATTTCTAGAGTGTTGAAAGTTTCCAAAGGCACAGTGGTCTCCATGATTTTTAAGTAATTAATTTGCATTTTATTGCATGACAGAAGTATTTGATACATCAGAAAAGCAGAACTTCATATTTGGTGCAGAAACCTTTGCTTGCAATTACAGAGATCATACGTTTCCTGTAGGTCTTGACCAGGTTTGCACACACTGCAGCAGGGATTTTGGCCCACTCCTCCATACAAACCTTCTCCAAATCCTTCAGGTTTCGGGGCTGTCGCTGGGCAATACGGACTTTCAGCTCCCTCCAAAGATTTTCTATTGGCTAGGCCACTCCAGGACCTTGAGATGCTTCTTACGGAGCCACTCCTTAGTTGCCCTGGCTGTGTGTTTCGGGTCATTGTCATGCTGGAAGACCCAGCCACGACCCATCTTCAATGCTCTTACTGAGGGAAGGAGGTTGTTGGCCAAGATCTCGCGATACATGGCCCCATCCATCCTCCCCTCAATACGGTGCAGTCGTCCTGTCCCCTTTGCAGAAAGCATCCCCAAAGAATGATGTTTCCACCTCCATGCTTCACGGTTGGGATTGTGTTCTTGGGGTTGTACTCATCCTCCTTCTTCCTCCAAACACGGCGAGTGGAGTTTAGTCCAAAGAGCTCTATTTTTGTCTCATCAGACCACATGACCTTCTCCCATTCCTCCTCTGGATCATCCAGATGGTCATTGGCAAACTTCAGACGGGCCTGGACATGCGCTGGCTTGAGCAGGGGGACCTTACGTGCGCTGCAGGATTTTTATCCATGACGGTGTAGTGTGTTACTAATGGTTTTCTTTGAGACTGTGGTCCCAGCTCTCTTCAGGTCATTGACCAGGTCCTGCCGTGTAGTTCTGGGCTGATCCCTCACCTTTCTCATGATCATTGATGCCCCACAAGGTGAGATCTTGCATGGAGCCCCAGACCGAGGGTGATTGACCGTCATCTTAAACTTCTTCCATTTTCTAATAATTGCGCCAACAGTTGTTGCCTTCTCACCAAGCTGCTTGCCTATTGTCCTGTAGCCCATCCCAGCCTTGTGCAGGTCTACAATTGTATCCCTGATGTCCTTACACAGCTCTCTGGTCTTGGCCATTGTGGAGAGGTTGGAGTCTGTTTGATTGAGTGTGTGTGCAGGTGTCTTTTATACAGGTAACGAGTTCAAACAGGTGCAGTTAATACAGGTAATGAGTGGAGAACAGGAGGGCTTCTTAAAGAAAAACTAACAGGTCTGTGAGAGCCGGAATTCTTACTGGTTGGTAGGTGATCAAATACTTATGTCATGCAATAAAATGCAAATTAATTACTTAAAAATCATACAATGTGATTTTCTGGATTTTTGTTTTAAAAAATTACAGACCTCTACATGCTTTGTAAGTAGGAAAACCTGCAAAATCGGCAGTGTATCAAATACTTGTTCTCCCCACTGTGTGTGTATATATATATATATATATATATATATATATATATATATATATATATATAACAAACTACCCAGACTCTGTCTGGTGCTGGCCGTCCAACCAAACTGAGCAACCGGGCAAGAAGAACCTTGGTTAGGGAGGTGACCAAGAGCCCAATGACCACTCTGACAGAACTACAGAGTTCCTAGGCTGAGATGGGAGAACCTGCTAGAAGGACAACAGTCTCTGCAGCACTTCACCAATCTGTGGCTTTATGGGAGAGTGGCCAGACGGAAGCCTCTCGTGAGAAAAAGGCACATGACAGCACATCGGGAGTTTGCAAAAGGCATGTGAAAGACACTGAGCATAAGGCAAAAGATTGTCGTCTGATGAGACAGAAATTGAACTCTTTGGCCTGAATGCAAATGGCTATGTCTGGAGAAAACCAGGCACAGCTCATCACCCGTCTAACACCATCCCTACCGGGATGCATGGTGGTGGCAGCATCATGCTATGGGGATGCTTTTCAGCGGCAGGGACTGGGAGACTGGTAAGGATAGAGGGAACAATGAACGGAGGCAAATACAGGCAAATCCTTTTATTTATGAGAACCTGCTTCAGAGTGTCCTTCTGGCAGGACCTTAGACTGGGGTGAATATTGACATTCCATCAGGACAATGACCTCAAGCATACAGCCAAAGCAACGCTGGAATGGCTTCAGAACAAGAATGTGAAAGTCCTCGAGTGGCCCAGACAATGCCCAGACTTGAATCCCATTGAAAATCTGAGGAAGACTTGAAGATTGTTGTTCCATCTAACTTAACAGAGCTTGAGAAAATCTGCAAGGAAGAATGGGAGAAAATCCCAAAATCCAGATGTGCAATGCTGATACAGACATACCCAAGACGATTCAAAGCTGTAATCGCCGCCAAAGGTACTTCTACAAGGTATTGACTCAGGGGTGTGAATACCTATCTAAATGAGATATTTCTCTATTTAATTTTCAATAAATTAGCTAAATTGTATCAATTTTGAATTCTGGCTGTAACACAACATGTGGAATAAGTCAAGGGGTATGAATACTTTCTGAAAGCACTGTATATGATCAAACGCTAACAAAAAGGCACACACACACAAACATATACACACACTTACAGATGTGCTCTACTTGCACATATACCCGCATACAGTACATGCGCACCCACATACCTGTACACACATGTTCCTGTATGTATCTTAACACAATAGTTACGCTGTTTGCCACTACCCTAAATCCTAAACATTATTTTATCTATCATTATTCAAATGACTCTAATTTAGCATCTCATCACAAATGTTCAACTAACCATCTCCCAAACCTCTATCCTATATCTCAGTCCCTCCTGCTGTCCCAGAGTGCTCTCTGTCGGGGAAGCCAGTTCTGAAAGGCAACGTCACGCTGAGCTGCAAGTCCAAGTCAGGCAAGCCCATCCCCATGTACAAGTGGCATAAGACCAGCCCCACGTCTGAAGTCTTCTTCTCTCCCATGCTCAGTGAGTAACTAACTGCAGTCTGACATCTGAAACATGGCGGTCAAGCTTTAGTAACCAACATCATAAGCAAAACCTTTTGGTTACTCAGATATACAGTGTATTTATTGTAAATGTCCTGTATTTCAGGGAGAGCTTGCTTTCTTTCTGAAATTTGATAACTTTGAACTTTGAGAGTACTGTAATAGAATGTTGTTCAGCCAAGTTGTTGTACACACGTAATGTGAGTTGCTCTGGATAAGAAATGTGTACAGTATGTACCATAAGCAAACGTAATGACAAAGCAGAGGGTATAATTTAATGACAAAGCAGAGGGTTTAATTTAATGACAAAGCAGAGGGTATAATTTTGACAATGGCAAAGGGATTTAAAAAAGTTACATGTGAATTGAGGCAATCAGTAGACAATCAGGTCTCACTTTACATTAAGTGTCCTAAAGTTACAGGTACTATGTATTGTGTAACTACACAACCAACCGGGTAGAATGGTTGTGAGTGTGTTGTATCAATCTGTACTTAGTAATACACTATACATACGTATGTGGCTACCATGTATCTATGTGGATTTAAGGACACTTAATGTGAAATGGAACAGGCAATCAAAAGGATTGTGCATAAACAAATCGGAGTTTCAGTTGGCATATCTGTGACATTGTTCTGTTTTTGTTTTGACTTGGAGATTTAGGGGCTAATCTGTTTGGGACTAGATTAAAGCACACATGAGGTTGAATCCTAATGTGACTCTGCTCAAATCACACAAAAAATCACAAACCCATAATCAGTGTTCCCATACTATTTCCTCTCATTTATGGAGTGCAAGAATTGGATAAGTATCCCACATTGTTTGGTAAAAAAAAAAAAATCTGGTTAGTAGTGATTTAATGATAAGGAAAAAGCGCATATGATCAATGCACAGTGTCCATATAAGGACAGCCGCAGTAATGACAGGACTGACAATGCTGTCCTAATATGGACACTGTATGGGTGTCAGTGGAGGCTCCTAGGAGGAGGAAGGGGAGGACCATCCTCCTCACTTTCACTTACTTAGCTAGCGAATGAAGCTAGCTAGTTTAGCCTACTCAAACACCCGGCTCAAACCGAGAGGGATGCTATGTTAGCTAGCTGGTTATGGCTATCCAACACTGGAACTCTTCCAAGTCAAGGTAAGCTTTTGGTTTTATTAATTTATTGCTTCGAGGCCCGCCTGTGTAACTGCTTGCTGCTGACTGTACACTGTACTGCATAATTGTATGTGGTTTACTAGCACATTAGTTCTAATAGCTATGTTAACTGACGTTAATATGGTGACAACTATGTAGGCTGTTTGTAGCGGTTATGATATGAAGGTTTGGCTTGGAAACTTTCTTTTCGCCCTCGTCACAGAAAGCTGATGTGTTGTGCACTGATGTTCACAAGCGAAGGGAAAAGGTGAGCGAAGGAGAGCGAGTAGATGCGAGAAGGAATACAATGATGAAAGGGATCATGCTGTTATGTGGCTGCTATGAAAGTGAACTATATTTGCATGTGATCAGGAATGTATTCATTCCGATGATTCTGTTGAAAAAGGTTTCTTAAGCAGACCGAAACGGGGATAAACATACCTGAATTTGTCCAATAGACAATCTCATTTGCACACCCTAGATCAGCTAAATGCAGGCAAGAGTGTGCAAGGTGATATTGAATGTGTCAATGTCTGTCACCTTGATTGCTCAAATGTACCTTGACCTGTGCACCTACCTACGTTGTAAACTTTCATTCATAGGCTAGGTTGTAGCAACCTCATGATAGGTATAGGGAACATTAGAGTATCATGTAGTAGCCTAAACCTATCGATATTACATTGAGCTGGGTGAATGGAATATGAATGACAGTCATCCAATATGCTGTAATAGAAATAAGGCCATGCTTATAAAAATAAAAATAGTCCTCCCTCATCTTAAATGGCACGACCACCACTGATGGGTGTGTGTCTGTGTGTGTTACAGATGAGAAGACAGGCACCCTGAAGCTGAGCAACCTGAGCAGCAACATGTCGGGGAAGTACATGTGTTCGGCCAGCAACACGGCCGGCACAGAGCGATGCTACATCAACCTGGAGGTCATCACCTGTACGTACTGTTATAGTACAACACTGGACACACAAGACTCACTATACGCTATGTGGGCCAGTCAGAATGTAGAGAAATGTGCTTCTTAAAACAGTTAACTCCTGGTACGTGAAATGGCTTTGAAAACCAGAGCAAGTAATTAAGAAATGCATTTTAATTGGGACTGATGCACTGCCCTTCACTTAAATTGAGTTTTCCTTCATCTAATGTGCACCAAAAAATAATAATTGCAATGCACATTTACCGTTTTTAGATATTGTGTGTGTGTGTGTGTGCGTGTGCGCGTGCGCACTACCAGTCAAAAGTTTTAGAACACCTACTCATTGAAGGGTTTGACTTTATTTGTACTATTTTCTACATTGTAGAATAATAGTGACGACATCAAAACTATGAAATAACACATGGAATCATGTAGTAACCAGAAAATGGTTAAACAAATCAAAATATATTTTATATTTGAGATTCTTCAAATAGCCACCCTTTGCCTTGATGACAGCTTTGCACACTCTTGGCATTCTCTCAACCAGCTAAAGTCACCTGGATTGCATTTCAATTAACAGGTGTGCCTTGTTAAAAGTTAATTTGTGGAATTTCTTTCCTTCTTAATGAGTTTGAGCCAATCAGTTGTGTTGTGACAAGGTAGGGGAGGTAAACAGAAGATAGCCCTATTTGGTAAAAGACCAAGTCCATATTATGGCAAGAACAGCTCAAATAAGCAAAGAGAAACGACAGTCCATCATTACTTTAAGACATGAAGGTCAGTCAATACGTACATTTTCAAGAACTTTGAAAGTGCAGTCACAAAAACCATCAAGCGCTATGATGAAGCTGGCTCTCATGAGGACCGCCACAGGAATGGAAGACCCAGAATTACCTCTGCTGCAGAGGATAAGTTCATTAGAGTCACCAGCCTCAGAAATTGCAGCCCAAATAAATGCTTCACAAAGTTCAAGTAACAGACACATCTCAACATCAACTGTTCAGAGGAATCAGGCCTTCATGGTCGATTGCTGCAAAGTAACCACTACTAAAGTACACCAATAAGAAGACAAGACTTGCTTGGGCCAAGAAACATGAGCAATGGACATTAGACTGGTTGAAATTTGTCCTTTGGTCTGGAGTCCAAATTTTAGATTTTTGGTTCCAACCGCTGTGTCTTTGTGAGACGCGGTGTGGGTGAACGGATGATCTCCGCATGTGTATTTCCCACCGTAAAGAATGGAGGAGGTGGTGTTATGGTGTGGGGGTGCTTTGCTGGTGACACTGTCTGTGATTTATTTAGAATTCAAGGCACACTTAACTACCATGGCTACCACAGCATTCTGCAGCGATACACCATCCATCCCATCTGGTTTGGGCTAAGTGGGACTATCATTTGTTTCTCAAGTGAGTGATGGAGTGCTGCATTAGATGACCTGGCCTCCCCAATCCCCCGACCTCAATCAAATTGAGATGGTTTGGGATGAGTCGGATCGCAGAGTGAAGGAAACGCAGCCAACAAGTGCTCAGCATATGGGGGAACTCCTTCAAGACGGTTGGAAAAGCATTACAGGTGAAGCTGGTTGAGAGAATGCCAAGAGTTTGCGGAGCTGTCATCAAGGCAAAGGGTGGCTATTTGAAGAATCTGAAATGTAAAATATATTTTGATTTGTTTAACACTTTTTTGGTTACTACATGATTCCATATGTGTTATTTCATAGTTTTGATGTCTTCACTATTATTCTACAGTGCATTCGGAAAGTATTCAGACCCCTTCCCTTTTTCCACATTTTGTTATGTTACAGCGTTATTCTAAAATAGATTGAATTATAAAAATTTTCTCATCAATCTTCACACAATACCCCATAATGACAAAGCAAAAACAGGTTTTAGAAATGTTTGAAAATGTATTACAAATAAAAAACTGATATCTAATTTACATACACTACCGTTCAAAAGTTTGGGGTCCCTTAGAAATGTCCTTGTTTTCGAAAGAAAAGTAGCATCAAATGGATCAGAAATACAGTGTAGACATTGTTAATGTTGTAAATCGCTATTGTAGCTGGAAACGGCTGATTTTTAATGGAATATCTACATAGGCGTACAGAGGTCCATTATCAGCAACCATCAGTCCTGTTCCAATGGCACGTTGTGTTTGCTAATCATTTTAAAAGGCATGGCTTGGTTTTTGCTCTGACATGCACTGTCAACTGTGGGACCTTCATATAGACAGGTGTGTGCCTTTCCAAATCATGTCCAATCAATTGAATTAACCATAGGTGGACTCCAATCAAGTTGTAGAAACATCTCAAGGATGATCAATGGAAACAGGATGCACCTGAGCTCAATTTCTAGTCTCATTGCGAAGGGTCTGAATACTCAAAGTTTCTGGGAGACTACAGTATAAAATATATAGGACAAAAAATGCAATTAAGCTTCTTTAAAGGAAACATCAATAGAAAATGGACATTGGTTGGTGCTGCTCTGTTAATTCATTGACATTTAATTTAGAGGTTTAATTGTCTTTTTTGTCTGTACGCTATCTTTACACTGCCACAAAGAAGACAGAGCTCTGCCTAGTCATTTAAAAACACTTAACGGTCACAGGCTGCTGTACTTTTACTGTTGGGTTAAGAGAGCTGGGTATCGAGTGAATGTAAGAACAAAATTAATGTACAAAAACATGCTGCTGCTGTAGTTTTATTATCGTTCGGACCGCAAAGGGTAAACTACTACAGCGTCTAAACAGTGTATTTTATTTAATTTCCCCTGGAGAGTGAAGGTACTATACCACAGATCTGTAGTGCAAGTGTGTTAATGTTGTGTGTATGTGCGTTTCCCCAGCGACCAACACGGGGATGATTGCTGGGGCCACGGTGGGCTCTGTGCTGGGCTTAATCTTCATCATCCTCTTCCTCGTTTGTCTTCTGAGGAGAAGGAGAGACTCTGAGGATGACCTGGCCAATGACATCAAGTTAGACTCACCTTCACTATTGCTGTGTGTGTGTGTGTGTGTGTGTGTGTGTGTGTGTGTTAATTGTGATTGATGTGCACATATTTGTATACGATACAAAGAACATACCGTATGTATACTGTTGTATACCTGTGACATGAAGGTGTGCGTGTGCCATATGGATGTCAGCCAGTCTCTCACCCCTTCTTGCCCTCCTCTCCACCCCTAGGGAGGACGCTCAGGCGCCCAGCCGCGTCTCGTGGGCAAAAAGCGGCGGCTCCGGCTCGGACGTAGTCTCCAAAAGCGGCACACTCTCCTCCATCACCACCACCAACAGGCCCCACCAGAGGGAGCCCCCATCCCAGCACCACCTCCAGCAGTATCCCCAGCACCCTCCCTCCGACACCGCCTCCATCATCACTGCCACAGGCAGCGTCTCTGGCTACCGCCTCGGGACGCGTCATGGAGCCTCCACACCCACCCATGGCCACGCCCTGCCAGGCTACGGCTTCAACACTACTACAATCCTGCCCCGCGGTCAACCGGCTAATTCTGCAGCACCCAGTGCCAATGGTAGCCCCAGAACACAGCACCCACAGACCTATACCCAGCCCCAGGCAGTGCCTCCGGCCCCGCGCCCGCCACCTCTGCCCACTGCCGTGACCGCGTCCAACATCTCCCGCATGGGAGGGGTTCCCATCATGGTGCCAGCTCAGAACCAGGCCGGCTCGCTGGTGTAGCACCAGTCTGTCATGTTGCAGTGTCCCTTTACCCTTCAACTGTACTTACTCACATAGATTTTAAAAAGGAAAAAGAGCATTAACACTTGAATTGGCCTTCGAAGGTGGAGCATTTGACCCGCTCAAAATGCAGTGAGATCATTGGTAAGACCTTAAAAGAGACTGACTGTGTTGCTACACAAGGCAATTTTATTTAATGAAGTATACGGAAGTACATTTTATTTAAATGCTTTTTATACTCATTATGTATACAAAATATGTATCTGGATTTCATACATTTGTGCGGTATTTAGTTTTTTTTCTATTGTACATTCAATCAGTGTATTTTTTACTTCGTTTTCCAATGCAACTATTTTCAAGTCATCGGTTTTTCTCTGACAAGATTGTATTCACTCGATCTACCACGTCCTATCAAGGCCATTGTATGATGTCACTTTGAAAACGGGGACTTGACAAGATCTCATGACGCATGGCACACACTGATGTGCAGCAAGAACAGTTAATGCGTAGATCCCCCGATTTTACTTCTTCGTGCATTCCTGCAGATAGATATGACGACTAGATTATGAAGGACCAAATTAGTTTGAAGAACAGCATGTTATTCATTTTATCCTATCTATTTTAACTTCTCAAATGAGTATATTAGTGTAAAAATATGGTGGACTACTGCTGAATACCTGCCTAGCATCATGCAGTTAAGAGAATAAAATGACAGGGCATACTAGATTGAACATTTGCTACTACATTTTCTAAATGTAAAGTACACTTTTTGCCTTTTCATGTTCCTTGTATCAAACTTCATGCCAATTCTCTTTAGACACAGCGCTTAAAACGTAGCTATTTTACCGCATAGGAATATCTTCTCATATATTATATAAAATACAATTTGACACATTTTGTCAATTTCATGGAATTTAGCGGGTAAGAAAGTGGTTATATGGTTACACAATTGAGCTGTAATGATTTTGGGTCACTCTCTGCAAGGAAATTGTAAATAAGATATTTATTTTGCTTTCAATTGTATTTGAGGCTATTCGTTGACACTTGTGACTGACTGGATACAAAAGCAAATAGTTTCTACTTGTCAACATCCCAAGCTGACGACAAGTGTATTGATGGATATAGACCCAAAAGGCGTCAAATCAAATGAGTAAGATGAGGCACTTGTTTGAAACAAGGCATAAAAGAGAGTACTTAGGGGAGTGGGGTAAATTGAGCAGTTTGTTTACATTCAGCATCACTCCGTCAAAGGAAATATGGTATTCTTTCTAACAAAGATGTCTACATATACAGTGAGGGAAAAAAGTATTTGATCCCCTGCTGATTTTGTAAGTTTGCCCACTGACAAAGACATGATCAGTCTATAATTTCAATGGTAGGTTTATTTGAACAGTGAGAGACAGAATAACAACAACAAAATCCAGAAAAATGCATGTCAAAAATGTTATAAATTGATTTGCATTTTAATGAGGGAAATAAGTATTTGACCCCTCTGCAAAACATGACTTAGTACTTGGTGGCAAAACCCTTGTTGGCAATCACAGAGGTCAGACGTTTCTTGTAGTTGGCCACCAGGTTTGCACACATCTCAGGAGGCATTTTGTTCCACTCCTCTTTGCAGATCTTCTCCAAGTCATTAAGGTTTCGAGGTTTACGTTTGGCAACTCAAACCTTCAGCTCCCTCCACAGATTTTCTACGGGATTAAGGTCTGGAGACTGGCTAGGCCACTCCAGGACCTTAATGTGCTTCTTCTTGAGCCACTCCTTTGTTGCCTTGGCCGTGTGTTTTGGGTCATTGTCATGCTGGAATACCCATCCACGACCCATTTTGTCATGCGTCTGGTTGTAGCGGTAGGATGGAATCAGGCGCAGGACACAGAACTATAATAACGAAGTTCTTTACTGGAACAACAATAGCAGAGCAAATCCTCCACGCAGGGAAGAGCAAATACCGGCTCACCAAAAGACAGCAAAACAACGAACAATCACGCACAACACAATGAGGGAACCAGAGGGTAAAATAGGGAACGAAATTAACATAATGGGTAACAGGTGTGCTCGTGTGCTCAATACAGACAAGACAAGTGTAACACAGAAAACATCGATCGGTGGCAGCTAGTACTCCGGTGACGACGAACGCCAAAGCCTGCCCGAGCAAGGAGGAGGGGCAGCCTCGGCTGAATTCGTAACAGTACCCCCCCCCCCCCCCCCCCCTTGACGCGCGGCTCCAGCCGTGCGCCGGCACTGGCCTCGGGGACGGCCAGGAGGACGCGGAGCAGGGTGAGTCGGATGACGACGATGGAACTCCCTCAACAGGGAGGGATCGAGGATGTCCCTCCTGGGAACCCAGCTCCGAGATACTGCAGACCCCCCACCCGACGCCTCAAATCCAGAATGGAACGGACCGAGTATGCCGGTGCCCCCTCGATGTCCAATGGGGGCGGAGGAACCTCCCGCACCTCAGACTCCTGGAGCGGACCAGCTACCACTGGCCGGAGGAGAGACACATGGAACGAGGGGTTAATACGGTAATCAGGGGGGAGCTGTAACCTATAACAAACCTTGTTCAACCTCCTCAAGACTTTAAAGGGCCCCACAAACCGCCGACCCAGCTTCCGGCAGGGCAGGCGAAGGGGCAGGTTTCAGGTCGAGAGCCAGACCCGGTCCCCCGGTGCATACACCGGAGCCTCACTGCGGTGGCGGTCGGCACTCGCCTTCTGACGCCTGGTAGCCCTTTGCAGGCGTACGTGGGCAGCGTCCCAGGACTCCTCCGAGCGCCGAAACCATTTATCCACCGCAGGTGCCTCGATCTGGCTCTGATGCCACGGTGCCAGGACCGGCTGATAACCTAATACACACTGAAAGGGAGACAGGTCAGTGGAGGAGTGGTGGAGGGAATTTTGTGACATCTCTGCCCAGGGGATGTAAACTGACCAATCCCCCAGCCGGTCCTTGTAATATGACCTCAGAAACCTACCCACATCCTGGTTTACTCTCTCCACCTGCCCATTACTCTCGGGGTGAAACCCTGAGGTCAGGCTGATCGAGAACCCCATATGGTCCATGAACGCCTTCCAGACCCTTGATGTGAACTGGGGACCCTGATCAGACACTATATCCTCAGGTACCCCGTAGTGCCCGGAAGACGTGTGTAAACAGGGCCTCCGCAGTCTGTAGGAATGAGACGACAGGACTTAAAACCGATCCACAACGACTAGGATCGTGGTATTCCCTTGCGACGGGGGCAGGTCCATAACAAAGTCCACCGATAGGTGTGACCACAGCCATTGTGGAACGGGGAGAGGTTGTAATTTCCCTCTGGGCAGGTGTCTAGGTGCCTTGCACTGGGCGCACACCAAACAGGAGGAAACATAAACCCTCACGTCCTGAGCTAAGGTAGGCCACCAGTACTTCCCACTAAGACAGTGCACTGTCCGACCGATGCCAGGATGACCAGAAGAGGGTGACGTGTGAGCCCAATAGATCAATAAATCGCGAACATCAGACGGAACGTACACACGACCCACTGGACACTGGGGGGGTAGTGGGCTCCGTGCGTAACGCCCGCTTGATGTCCGCGTCAACCTCCCATACCACCGGTGCCACCAGACAAGAAGCCGGAAGTATGGGAGTGGGCTCCCTGGACCGCTCCTCTGTGTCATACAACCGGGACAGAGCGTCTGCCTTAGCATTCTGGGAACCTGGTCTGTAGGATAGGGTGAAATCAAAACGCGTGAAAACCATGGCCCACCTTGCCTGTTGAGGGTTCATTCTCCTCGCCGCCCGTATGTACTCCAAGTTGCAGTGGTCAGTCAAAATGAGAAAAGGGTGTTTTGCCCCCTCAAGCCAATGTATCCACGCCTTTAGAGCCTTCACAACAGCTAACAGCTCCCGGTCCCCCACATCATAGTTTTGCTCCGCCGGGCTGAGTTTCTTTGAGAAGAAAGCACAGGGGCGGAGCTTTGTGGGCGTACCCGAGCGCTGAGACAGTACAGCTCCTATCCCAGCCTCGGACGCGTCCACCTTGACTATGAATGCCAAGGAGGGATCCGGATGAGCCAGCACAGGAGCCGAAGTGAACAGTGCCTTCAGGTGACCAAAAGCCCTGTCCGCCTCCACTGACCACCGCAGGCGCACCGGTCCCCCCTTCAGCAAGGAGGTAATGGGAGCTGCTACCTGACTGAAGCCCTGGATAAACCTCCGGTAGTAGTTGGCAAACCCTAAGAATCGCTGCACCTCCTTAACCGTGGTTGGAGTCGGCCAATTGCGCACGGCTGCAATGCGGTCATTCTCCATCTCCACCCCTGACTCGGACAGGCGGTGTCCTAAGAAGGAGACGGACTGTTGGAAGAACAGACATTTCTCAGCCTTGACGTAAAGGTCATGCTCCAACAGTCGACCAAGCACCTTGCGCTCCAGAGACACATGCTCGGCTCGTGTAGCGGAGTATATGAGAATATCATCTATATACACCACTACACTCTGTCCGTGCAGGTCCCTGAAAATCTCATCGACAAAGGATTGAAAGACTGAGGGAGCATTCATCAACCCGTACGGCATGACGAGGTACTCATAGTGCCCAGAAGTGGTACTAAATGCCGTCTTCCACTCATCCCCTTCCCGGATACGCACCAGATTGTACGCGCTCCTGAGATCCAATTTGGTGAAGAAGCTCGCCCCGTGCAATGACTCCGTCACACTAGCAATGAGAGGTAGTGGGTAACTGTACTTTACAGTTATCTGATTGAGACCTCGATAGTCAATGCACGGGCGTAAACCTCCATCCTTCTTCACAAAAAAGAAACTTGGAGGTAGGGGAAGTGGAGTGCCGAATGTATCCCTGTACCAGAGATTCGGAGACATATGTTTCCATAGCTGCCGTCTCCTCCTGTGACAGAGGATACACGTGACTCCGAAGAAGTGCAGCGCCCTCCCGGAGATTTATCGCACAATCCCCCTGTCGATGGGGTGGTAATTGAGTCGCCTTCCTTTTACAGAAGGCGAGAGCCAAATCGGCATATTCGGGGGGAATGTGCATCGTGGAGACCTGGTTTGGACGGAAACACCTACACACCTCCCCGAGCACTGACGTGACCATCCCTTGAGAGCCCTCTGTTGCCACGAAATATTGGGGTCATGAGTTGCTAACCAGGGAAGCCCCAGCACCACGGGAAACGCAGGCGAATCGATCAGGAAGAGACTGATTCTCTCCTCATGACCCTCCG
This sequence comes from Coregonus lavaretus, assembly GCF_964263955.1. NCBI lineage: Eukaryota > Metazoa > Chordata > Actinopteri > Salmoniformes > Salmonidae > Coregonus > Coregonus lavaretus. The sequence continues at coordinate 16,954,662 of NC_140002.1, forward strand.
GCGTTTCCATCCGGAGTGGAGCTGTAACCTCCCTAATCAGGCCAGACCCTAAAGGGCGACTATCTAAGGCCTGTATGGGGAAGGGCACATCAACAGGCACAATAGGGATCCCTAATCTACGTGCAAACAGACGGTCTATAAAATTCCCAGCTGCGCCGGAATCTACAAGCGCCTTATGCTGGGAATGTGGGGAAAAGTCAGGAAATCTAACACACACACACACATGTGAGCAACAGGGAGCTCTGGGTGAGTTGGGTGCTTACTCACCTGGGATGGTCCACCAGGGCCCTGCCTGCTGCCTCCACTCCCTGAGGACCCTTTCCAGCACTGACCAGCAGTGTGTCCTCTGCGGCCATAGTTGGTGCAGGAAACAGTCCCCTTACCGGTCCCCCTTACATCAGCACCTCCAAGCTCCATGGGTGTAGGTTCGGAAGTGCTGGGGGATGGACTGGACGGACCCTGATCCGGACGACCGCAGGTGGCCAACAGGTTATCCATCCGGATAGATAAGTATATCAGCTGGTCCAGGTTAAGAGTGGTATCCCTGCAGGCCAGCTCCCGACGAACATCCTCCCGTAGGCTGCATCAGTAGTGGTCTATCAGGGCCCTCTCATTCCATCCCGCGCTGGCTGCCAAGGTTCTGAAGCCCAATGCGAAGTCCTGTGCGCTCCTCTTCCCCTGTCTGAGGTGGAACAACCGCTCTCCCGCCGCTCTCCCCTCCGGTGGATGATCGAATACAGCCCGGAAATGGCGGGTAAAGTCCTCATAGCGCACAGACTCCGCATCTATACCTCCCCACTCCGCGTTGGCCCACTCGAGTGCTTTCCCCGACAGACAGGAAATGAGGGCGGACACACTCTCGTATCCCGAGGGAGCCGGGTGGATGGTTGCCAGGTAGAGCTCCACCTGGAGCAGAAACCCCTGACACCCGGCAGCTGTTCCATCATATGCCCTCGGGAGCGAGAGCCAAATCCCACTGGCACCAGTGTTAGAATGGGTGGACAGCGACGTGGGGGGAATTGGAGGAAAAGGAGATGTTGGGCAACCTCCTCTCTCCCGTCGCTCCATAGTGTTCAGAAGTCGATCCATAGCTGTGCCCAAAGTTTGTAGCATGGTCGAGTGCTGCTGGATGCGTTCCTCCTCTGAGCTTGAAGGAATGGACGTGCCTGCTGACTCCATTACAATGGTGCGTGATTCTGTCATGGTTCTGGGTGTAGCGGTAGGATGGAATCAGGCACAGGACACAGAACTATAATAACGAAGTTCTTTACTGGAACAACAATAGCAGAGCAAATCCTCCACGCAGGGAAGAGCAAATACCGGCTCACAAAAAGACAGCAAAACAACGAACAATCACGCACAACACCATGAGGGAACCAGAGGGTAAAATAGGGAAACAAAGTAACATAATGGGTAACAGGTGTGATCAATACAGACAAGACAAGTGTAACACAGAAAACATCGATCGGTGGCAGCTAGTACTCCGGTGACGACGAACGCCGAAACCTGCCCGAGCAAGGAGGAGGGGCAGCCTCGGCTGAATTCGTGACACATTTTCAATGCCCTGGCTGAGGGAAGGAGGTTCTCACCCAAGATTTGACGGTACATGGCCCCGTCCATCGTCCCTTTGATGCGGTGAAGTTGTCCTGTCCCCTTAGCAGAAAAACACCCCCAAAGCATAATATTTCCATCTCCATGTTTGACGGTGGGGATGGTGTTCTTGGGGTCATAGGCAGCATTCCTCCTCCTCCAAACACGGCGAGTTGAGTTGATGCCAAAGAACTCCATTTTGGTCTCATCTGACCACAACACTTTCAACCAGTTCTCCTCTGAATCATTCAGATGTTCATTGGCAAACTTCAGACGGGCATGTATATGTGCTTTCTTGAGCAGGGGGACCTTCAGTCCTTCACGGCGTAGTGTGTTACCAATTGTTTTCTTGGTGACTATGGTCCCAGCTGCCTTGAGATCATTGACAAGATCCTCCCGTGTAGTTCTGGGCTGATTCCTCACTGTTGTCATGATCATTGCAACTCCACGAGGTGAGATCTTGCATGGAGCCCCAGGCCGAGGGAAATTGACAGTTATTTTGTGTTTCTTCCATTTGCGAATAATCGCACCAACTGTTGTCATCTTCTCACCAAGCTGCTTGGCGATGGTCTTGTAGCCCATTCCAGCCTTGTGTAGGTCTACAATCTTGTCCGTGACATCCTTGGAGAGCTCTTTGGTCTTGGCCATGGTGGAGAGTTTGGAATCAGATTGATTGATTGCTTCTGTGGACAGGTGTCTTTTATACAGGTAACAAACTGAGATTAGGAGCACTCCCTTTAAGAGTGCGCTCCTAATCTCAGCTCGTTACCTGTATAAAAGACACCTGGGAGCCAGAAATCTTTCTGATTGAGAGGGGGTCAAATACTTATTTCCCTCATTAAAATGCAAATCAATTTATAACATTTTTGACATGCGTTTTTCTGGATTTTTTTGTTGTTATTCTGTCTCTCACTGTTCAAATTCAAATAAACCTACCATTAAAATTATAGACTGATCATTTCTTTGTCAGTGGGCAAACGTACAAAATCAGCAGGGGATCAAATACTTTTTTCCCTCACTGTATATCCGGATGTTGTGTATCCCTGGGGTAAGTTGAGCCATGGGACAGGGTATGTTAAGCCGCCTACAATTTTGTGTGCTTAATGAAATATTACCATAACTTTTTTAAAACCATGTCCATCTTTATTTCCCAAACACAATTCAACAGAATCACAATCGTTTATTTTTTTGTATATTAAACTTTTAACACTGGTTTATCACCTAACAAACACTTTTTGCCAAAAAAATTTTTACATAGGCCAGTTCCTGTCACCTCATATCCCAGCGATAATGCCTTGCATTACGCCTGGGAAGGAAACACTTAAACTTGCCATTGGCTCCACCATTGCCTCAATTTACCCCATGGCCATTGGCTCAATTTACCCCAAAGCAAACATTTTGACTATATTAGCCCACACAGCTTCAAGGATGCATTTTCATGCTAGGTTTAGGACCTCATATTGAAGCTTATAGAGACCCCAGCTGATTTATAGAACAATATAAAAATGATCTACTTTGGTTCAGATACAAGAATTATGAAACCTCTAACACAATAAATTGGACATAACTTTCCACTTTTTCCATGTGGTTTCTTCCTTCAGACTCCATGAAATTATGACCTCTTAAATATTTGTTCAAGTGATACATGTTGTGTAGGGTTTCCTAGAAACAAGGTTAGTTCAACTTACCCCTTTTGCTGAACATCCAACTCTCCCTTATTGTTCAACGATGATTAGGTTCAGTTTCGTAGATATTATTGACTGCTACCAACCTGACCCTGCAGTTTGATTTGATAAAGTGATTTGGCTATGTCACTGATCAAACTACCCTTGAGTCAATCTGGTGTTCTTTGATAGCATTTACTTTTGCAAGACTCTACTGTCAAGTTTTTACCCTTTTGTCTTGATTGCTGTATTCAGACATGTCTGTGTGTAGCAAGGTTATGAACAAGACACTTGTAAGCGATCCAAGAAACTAAATGTTACACTCAAGACTACCCTTTAAATATGAGGAAGTGGAGGTTTGTGTCACTAAATCAGTGGACTGGTTTGTATTAATGGCTGGATTGAAATTAATACAACAGTTTCAATGAAGCATGTCGTTTTTGCTTCTAACCCTACCCTCAACATCAACCTCTATCACTTGAGAATAGCTATTGTCAGTAAACTGGAGCAGAGAGAGACACTGTCTTGTGTCCGTTTTATGCACACAGAAGGTCAGGCTGGGAAGAAAAAAAATACATATGCCAAAAAGGATTATCCACAACATCAGATGTGTGTGCTGTAACTTTGAGTAGGAGACTTGCTCAGACTCAAAACAACATACAGTATATGTAGTAGTATTCAATGACAAATGATTTTGTATTAAAGGGAAAATATAAAGACTGGCCTTTTTATTTTGTGATATTGTAATGTATATGCATTATGTAACACAAGAATAGAATTCAAAAAGAGAAATTAATTAAATAAACATTGAAAGGTACAGAACATTTTATAAATACTAGCTTAGTTTTAACTGATAATGGAACATGGAGACACTGATGGCCAAAGTTGTGCTAATTTGCGTATATATGCTCAACCATAGACCACTATGTGCATGAATTTCTTGAGTTACAAGAAACTTTTATATACATAAAAGTTTATCAATTTTATTAAAATATGAATTGTGTATAATAAAACATTTATATAATTGATTTATTTTACCTCCTGGAGAAAGCATTACAATTGTATGGTCCAATAACCAAATCTCAAACAGGAAGAGTAACAATGCAAAATGACTTATTATTATGTATTGTATGCAGATCCCAGTTGTTTGAAGGCTTACAAAATGATGGGCTGAATCTTGACATGGAGTATGATTTTGTTGACGGTGAGTGTCACCACCCTGTGGCCTAAATAACATTGCAGTTTGCGTTCACTCCTGCCATCTATGGGTTGTAAAGATTATTGCATGAAAAGGGTAGGGGAAGACATCAAATTGTATGGATTCAAAGATGAGACCAGGTATGACTAGATATGAAAACATACTGAAATGGATTCAAATATAACACTCAGGACCACTATTCTCAAAGGAGATTCTCAGTTGAAAGAGCTTTTGAGTCCAGGACTAATCGGTGTCTGGGAAACCGACCTTCATTGCATTGTGTTGCCTTGATTGTCAGCAGAGGGGAGGGACAAAAAAAGCACTTCTGGCACACAGTTTCAGGGTAGCATGTTTATTTGAACTTGTGATCAGCAATGTAGTATTCTCCTACAAGGCTCAAAGGAATTCATAAATATGTATGCCTTATTCAAATGAGCCCATCTCATCAGTGACAAACTCCATGATATAACTCCATGTGGCAGAATGGGGTGACACATACTCTGATTATTCATTAAATAAAAGTATAAAATGAACAAAACAGTATCATGACCTATATCAAATATAAGATCACAGTAAAATAAATTATCAAAAGAGCACTGGATATTCAAACATTATTGGCTGAAATAACAAAAACATTCAAATATACAGCACCCGTAATAAGCTACAGTACTAGCATGGCAGAAAAGGTAAATGGCTTTTTTATTCAAATGAGTTAGGTTTATGTCCTCGAATAATGAGAGAACTGTTCAGGCCAAATTTCCTACATGTAAGTGAAACCCATCACTCCTTTATAATCTTTACAATGTGGCATTTGGGTCGACAGACAAAATGGCATCAGAACCAAACCCCTTCGGGCCTGAGGTACAGTGAAGTAAAACTTAGCTGTGTGAATATCTGATAACATCAAATCATCTGTAAAAAAATTAAAATAAAACACACTCATCCCTGTATAACTGTGTGGTCACTGGACAGTATTTGCTTATCATGCTCTGAATAGAGATCAGTTAGTCAGTTCTTCAGTGGGGGTACAGTGGCCCCATACAGTAGTATTCAGGAGGCAGCCATTTTGGCTCTGGACGGATCTTAGTATGCAGGAAGGACAAGGTGAGCTCAGCAAAAGGCAGTAGTTTTATTAGATGAGTAAGGTACAATGTTTTAGATGGTAACGATCCATGGCTGACAATGAAAGCAGGGGGAGCTCATGCAACTTGGATGGGAGGAGGGGTGGAGGGTTGCCAGATTGGAGAGTCCTCTCCAAAGTTTCTGTCAGACAGCAGCCCATGGCTTGAATTCTTTAAGTAGGACATAGCACTGGAGAAGAAAAAATGATTGATAATTAGGGATACTTCAATCATCGTTATAATAATTATCAATGTTCTTTGTCAACTGTGCTAATCAAATTAGAAAAACGTTATCATGAGCCTGTATATTTATTCAGACACATTTCACAAGTTCAGACAGGAAACACATTCATTTAACAATGTATTAGAAAATAGATGGCAACGCGTGGTCTTGGCGTTAGGCTCTGCTCCTTCAGGGGAGCTCACTGCCAGATCCATGTGTCCATTATTACCATTAAAATACAGGCAGTGAGCGAGATATAACAATCCCCCTGACGGGATCAAAATGCTTGGTGAATATATTGATAAAAGTCTATTTGTCCTAGAGAGATTTATACGATTATTAAAACGCCACACCAGGGTAAGCCTACACGAAACACAGCCCTTACTTAAGGGTTTCTAAAACAAACTATGGGGAAAAATGAATGGTGGAAAAAAATGAATGCAAACACTCTATGTAAACACTCGAGTTCCCCATCTGAACTGGCTTAATTATTAATTATTATACCAGTGGAATAGCCCCTTTAGGTACCATGTATCAGGTTATGTTGTATTTTCCACTTTTGTGTACACTTTTGTTGACCCTTACTTGGACAATACACTGTAAATGCATTCCCTTACACTTAAAGTAATACCTATGTAATTTTAAGTGTTTATAAACCTAATAAAGCAATAGTTACCTTTTAATATGTAGTCAGTTAGCAGTGTAGGCACCTTCTCACTGTCCTCCTTCATGGCATAAAGAACTGTGGGGAGAAAAACAAAGCAAGGTGGCTCTTAGCACTGAGTATAGCACTGCTGGGCATTGACACACTTTTGGAGTTCTTTGAGCACTGTAGGTATTGACCTACAAGTTACCTAACAGACAGCACACAGACTAACCAAATTGAAAATTATGTTTGTACCAAACTATATGAGCAAAACTAACTTTAAGGGTAAATGTATCTAAGACAGCGTTTACCAAACTCGGTCCTGGGGACCCCAAGGGGTTCATGTTTCGTTTTTTGCCCTAGCACTACACAGCTGATTCAAATAATGAACTCTTCATCAAGATTTGATTATTTAAATCAGCTGTGTTGTGCTCGGGTAAAAACCAAAACTAGGAAAACTACCCATTAGCTTAGAATTACATTTTATTTCCCTGCCTACTTACTATTGGTGATCATCTGAAGGTCGTCCACAGTTGGAGGAGTTGCTTTCTTCTCATATGGAATTACCGTGTTTAGATACTAAACAACGAAGACAAAGAGAGACGGTTAGGGAAGAAACGTAGCAGTGTTGAACCCACATGCTTCATTGTAGATTTAAAACACTGATATACTTGGTGGCTAAGAGCTGTAAATGCTTAAGTGTCTGACCTGTTTGTCCGTCCCTGTGCTGCCAAATGTCTGTCTGATGCCTGTCTGCAGGATGTTGGAGAGACCCTCCATACTGAAACGCTGGAACACAGACAATCACTAGCGGTGAGGAACAACAACCCTCTGTCATCACAACAGATTTAGTAACACTTTCTATGAGACAGCTTTCTTGTGATACATTCTAAATACATTATAGCATTTCTCTATGCATTTATACAGCTTATACGGAGCTATTATGAATATAGTTTGCATATTAGCCTGTTTTGTAATGGATGTAACCCAACAGCATTTATAAAGGCTGTTAATTTAAAAGGAGCAGTTATGAATGCTTATGATATTAAAATCAGACATCACCACAGGTCAATGGTATATTGACTGGTTGTGCATTATGATGAGGGCTACAGTAATTGACTCTAGCCTCCATTCCTACATTGTCATTACTAAATAGATAGAACTACCATGGTATTGGACAGGTATGTTGGTTAATAATCTGTTCCTGGATATGGACGGGCTGGTCTATGCTGGAACTGTAAGAAATCATATGGTCACTTCCTCTGTGAGTACTCTGTCTGTTGTTCTTCCCGTAAGTGCAGTTAGTTAGGGCCTAATGGTCTCTAGGTCCATTATCCATGTCGATGTGTGAGGGAGAGAGAGAGAGCTGTCTGGCTTGGAAATGCATGTGAATGGACATTAACGCACAGACACTCATGCGTAAGCCTCCCTCCCTCAGTGCTAACCTTCGTAGGCATGGAGGCGGGTTTGGGGTCTGTGCAGGTGGTGGTCGTAGTAGTAGTACCACCAACCACGGTCGTGGTTATCGCGTTACCCTGCAGACTGAGGCCCTTGTCGACCCGGCGCCGGCGCTTGCCCGTGTCCCGCTGCTCCTTCTGGCGGTTCTGCACCTCCATGAGGGCCGTGATGAACGTGTTCTTCACCTCCTTCTCAAACTCCAGCTCTTCACGGCGCGCCAGCTGGGTGACCAGCTCCTCTGAGTACTCCCTGATGGCCCCCTCCACCCGGCACAGCAGCTCCACCAGGGCCGAGCTGGGCATCACACTCAGGCCTGGAGGGAGAGAGAGGCATGGAGGTCAGGTATGGAGCTACATTAGCCTGGAGCCCAGCTCTGCATTAGCTGAATAGCCAAATCCTATGGTCATTGTCACAAACAGACAGACCTGGGACCAGGCAAACTGACATAGGCCTGGAGAGAGAAGGGAGGAGGGGAGGAGACGTTGGTTGTAATCAGGTATGGAGCTACGCTACATTAGCCAGTTGATCCCAGATCTGTTTGTGCTGTATAACCAACTCTTACAGTCGTTGTTACTAATAGATCTGGGACCAGGCTAATTGTACATAGAGGTGAACAGAGATTCAATATGCATAATGTTATATACTGTAGAAGGGATATCAAATTCCTTCCCTTGAGGGACAAAGTACTGCTGGTTTTCATTACAATCTGACCTCAGACCTGGGGCATTAGGAAGAAGTGAACTCTCTGGCCAAACAATGACATAAACTGCTAAGGAAAAAAGAAAACCTGTATTCATAAAACATCTCAGAGTAGCAGTGCTAATTTAGGATCAGGTTCCCCCTGTCAATGTAATCATATTCATTGATATATAAAAGGCAATACTGATCCTAGATCAGCATACTTTGAGACACATACTTTGAGACACTATGAATACGGGCCCAGTACCACTTCAGGCCTCAAGGGCAGGAATTGAATAGTCCGGCTGTATACATACAGTCAGTGATGTATATTCATGGATGCCACGGGAAGCCAGGCTTCCCAAAACAATTGACCAATAATAAAATAAAAATTACTAATAATAGTTTTTCTTTCGTCTCTCTGTGTTTCATAATTTTCCTTCAATTCGCAAGAGGAGAAAGCATCCGACGAGCGAGCGAAACAGCGCCCCTCTGTCTCTCTACATGTAGGCCATTTATCTGATGCTGTCTGGTCCAAACAACTATGAAATTGTTGCCGCCGTAGCATTGAAGGCAAGGGAAGCCAGCGAGTATCTGGTCTCCCTTGAAAAAAAAAGTATAAACTATTTGCCAATCAGCGTTGAGCTAAACTGAGTGAGCTCAACTGTGAATGGTCCTGGCGCACCCAAAAAAGTGTCAAGTTGAAATGGTGCTGGAATAGTGAAGGCAGCTGCTGTTTTATGCGACTTGCAGTAACTCTCTGCGGTTCTAAATCAATAGTTGTTTAGTGGTCCGAAAATGTCGGCAACATTAACTTGCTTGATCATGCTGTACATGCAATATGCTTTGTGGACTTCACTGGACAGAGGTTGCTATCCGGTTTTCTGATAAAACAAAGGTGTGGTTGAATTTATTCTGCCACTGTGTCTTCTTATTTCTCGGCCTTTAGGCCTATATACCACAGTCGCAAGGCATATGAATTAATAGGTTATAGAGCAAACAACGCAATTATCACAACACATAGGTTGTAGTATGTCTTTTTTGTGGGGGGGGTGCTTGGCTTCCCCAGTGATTTTACTCACGCACCGCTACTGCATACAGTATATGAATAGATGACATAAATGGGAGGAAAGTGGGATGATATCACCTGTATGTCACCTATTACGTTTTTCATTAGCCTTGACATTACATTCTGAGAAGAGGAACTAGCCTTTGACTGTTTCTGTGACTGGGTGATGCTGTCCAATATTACTACTATTTTTGGAAGTCAACACACACACACACACACACACACACACACACACACACACACACACACACTAAGTAGGACAAATACAAATATGTCTCATGCAGGGGAGCCACATGGTCACACAATATGTCTTTCCACAGGGAACACAGGGAAGCATATTGAGTGTGTGCCATGGTCCTCAAATGATCGACTCATACAAAAAATGTCTGCTGCAGGTTTGTCCAGTTATTCATCCTATATTCACCATAGAGGCTGAAGACTGATGAAAGATCCAGATGTTTACTCTGGTAAACTGATAAGACAACCATATTGTCTGAACTATGACCCCTCACCCAATCAAAGTCCTATAAGCAGGGCGGTAGTCTACTGAGCTAAACCCTTGCCATTAACTCAAGCAAGTTTACATTTTTTGTCTCGGACAAGGTTTCTCATTAGCCGCTACAAGATATATCAAAGGTCACTTAATTTTTATACACTGTTCTATGAACAGGAAATTGATTTTGGAAAAGGTGTCTGTCCACAACTTCAATTGAAATCTGAATTGGACCTTGAATTGCTTAAATTGTCACTTTCTTCTGTTAATTTAACTCCTTGGTACAGTGGATATAAAAAGTCTACACTCTCCTGTTAAAATGCCAGGTTTTTGTGATGTAAAAGAATGAGACAAAGATAAATAATGTCAGAACTTTTTCCACGGTTAATGTGACCTATAATGTGAGCAATTCAATTGAAAAACAAACTGAAATCTTCGAGGGGGAAAAATGAAAAATAAAAACCTTACAATAACCTGATTGCATAAGTGTGCCCTCTTATAACTGGGGATGTGGCTGTGTTCCGAATTAACCAATCACATTCAAACTCATGTTAAATAGAAGTCATTACACACCTGCCATCATTTAAAGTGACTCTGATTAATCACAAAGTTCAGCTGTTCTAGTAGGATTTTCCTGACATTTTCTTAGTTGCATCTCAGAGCGAAAGCCATGGTCCGCAGAGAGCTTCCAAGGCATCAGAGGGATCTCATTGTTGAAAGATATCAGTCAGGAGAAGGGTACAAAATAATTTCCAAAGCATTACATATACCATGGAACACAGTGAAGACAGTCATCATCAAGTGGAGAAAATATGGCACAACAGAGACATTACCAAGAACTGGACGTCCCTCCAAAATGTATGAAAAGATGAGGAGAAAACTGGTCAGGGAGGCTTCTAAGAGGCCTACAGCAACATTAAAGGAACTGCAGGAATTTCTGGCAAGTACTGGCTATGTGCTACATGTGACAACAATCTCCTGTATTCTTCATATGAAGGGGCTATAGGGTAGGGTGGCAAGACAGAAGCCTTTTCTTACAAAGAAAAACATCCAAGCCCGGCTGAAGTTTGCAAAAACAAACATCAAGTCCCCCAAAAGCACGTGGGAAAATGTTTTATGGTCTGATGAAACCAAGGTTGAAATTTTTGGCCATAATTCCAAAAGGTATGTTTGCGCAAAAACAACACTGCACATCACCCAAAGAACACCATACCCACAGTGAATAATGGTGGTGGCAGCATCATGCTTTGGGGCTGTTTTTCTTCAGCTGGAACCGGGGCCTTAGTCAGGGTGGAGGGAATTATGAACAGTTCCAAATACCAGGCAATTTTGGCACAAAACCTTCAGGCGTCCGTTAGAAAGCTGAAGATGAAGAGGAAGTTCACCTTTCAGCACAACAATGACCCAAAGCACACATCCAAATCCACAAAAGCATGGCTTCACCAGAAGAAGATTAACGTTTTGGAATGGCCCAGCCAGAGCCCAGACCTGAATCCAATTTAACATCTCTGGGGTGATCTGAAGAGGGCTGTGCACAGGAGATGTCCTCGCAATCTGACAGATTTGGAGCGCTTTTGCAAAGAAGAGTGGGCAAATATTGCCACGTCAAGATGTGCCATGCTAATAGACTCCTACCCAAAAAGACTGAGTGCTGTAATAAAATCAAAAGGTGCTTCAACAAAGTATTAGTTTAAGGGTGTGCACACTTATGCAACCAGGTTATTGTGAGTTTTTTATTTCCCCCCCTCAAAGATTTCAGTTTGTTTTTCAATTGAATTGTTCACGTTATAGGTCCCATTAAAGGTGGAAAAAGTTCTGACATGATTTATTTGTCTCATTCTTTTACATCACAAAAACCTGGCATTTTAACAGGGGTGTGTAGACTTTTTATATCCACTGTATATGTGACTTGGTGTTTAACCCTTGATTCAACCTTAGTTTTTGTACACTAACCTTCATAAGAGGGCATGTTGTTATTGGAGGCCTGGGACAGCTGTCTGATCTCTTCCAGAAGGGATGGGTTGGTCTTGGGTGAGGAGTGTCCACTCTCCTCCTCGTCCTCCTCCTCTGTCTCACCAGGGTCCGGAGAGTTCTCCATCATCTCAACTATCTCCTCAATGACCTTGGAGAGAGATGGAGGGAGGGAGGGTGGGAGGGAAGGTAGATTAATACATACACTCTCATGAACAGCAGTCAGACTCTGAGTCACCAATAAGTAAAAAACGAATGGTCGTCAGGCATTTATTATTCATGTACAGTAGCCTATGCTATAATGCAGAAGGGAGCTACTTGAAATAAATAGTCTTGCTATACTTTTCGCCTTGGCCTTTTTAACCACTGTTATTACAGTATATGGGGGAGTTAATGTATTCTACTTTTGTATGTTTTAAACTGTCTAAATTAGCTTAAAGTAACTGTCCAGAGAGAATCTCACATTTAAAAGTTAATATTCTGTTAACTCATACCCAAATAATGTTGTTGACTCATCCTTTATTCATATTTGTGGCCAAAGCATAAATTGGAGAAAAAATACTTACAAAATCCCACCTCAAGCTTATATCTCAAACAGACCATTTAAAAAATGCTTGCTATTTCCTCATAGATGATGATGGCCAATAAGCGGTCTACTCGCATGAATAATTTTAATGACCGGTATATGCCAACACCATTCTGTTGTTGGGGTATGCCCGCACCATACCAACACAGAAAAGCTGCTTTTTAACATACTTAATTACAATGTTTTGGAAGGAAAACTATTTAACTTGTGTTGTAATTAATTATGGGTCATATTTCATAGAAATCTGGAAACAGTAGACAGTTACTTTAACTAAACCTAGTAATATACTTAACTGGAAGTCCTACCAAGTCCTTTGCATAACAGGAAGTACATGTGTCTGTAGTCACCTGATCAGCAGTGAGGAGAGGCTCCTCACTCAGGCAGTTGGCATTGTCGTTCTTCTCATTCATCTCCTCCTCCTCTTTTTCATGAATCTGGAGAATGCAAGAGAGAACGAATGAAACCATGGAAACCCATTCAGCCACATTTGTGCTAGCTTAACTTCTTAGTATTGGAAACAGAAACCATGGAAACAAGGTTTATAAATAAGAGTACAGAAAAGCCATTCACCCATGTTGGATTTATCTTTAGAATATTAGCATTGGCGTTTAGGAAGCTAGTGAACATGGTCCAAATATGACCCCATTATCCCCCTCTGCTTTTCATCTGAAAATACAATTTATTACCCTCGAGTTTGGAAGCAAATTTGAAAGTGTTTGAGTTATGCTTAGTCACACTCAAATTGCCCCAATTCTATCTATTGACCATTGACTTTCTATTTACTAATTGACTGCTTTTGATGCTCATTTATGCCATTGGCCTCACCCCAGTTAATCCCTACAAGGATATAATTCAGTAATAAACTAAACCGGGGGCATGGAAGACTAAATGCTGATGGACTGCTTTTCTATGTCTGGAGAGTCGCTTATAGCTTCCTGCTGGGGACCAGTGCCTGTGCCTTGACCCTGACCCAGCTCTGTGCCTTGACCCTGACCCAGCCCTGTGCCTTGACCCTGACCCAGCCCTGTGCCTTGACCCTGACCCAGCCCTGTGCCTTGACCCTGACCCAGTGCCTGCAGTTGCATGCGACAGCAGACTAGGGGAGGAGAGGGAGAGAGGGTGGAGGAGGAGGGTGGTTGATTGACGGATACTAAGTAGCACGCAGTCAAGGCAGCTCAGCCTTGATTTTTGGTGTCAGGTCAGGTGACGTCAGCGCCACAACCACAAGGCATGAATGAACATCCAGCCAGCCAGCCAGCCAGCCTGCCAGCACACTCTAGCTAGCATGTTTGCTAAAACTTGATCTCTTACAGCATGTCGTCCCACATTGCCTCACTAAAGAACACACTGCAGTCAGTCACACATGAAAGAGGTGTTCTAATATCCATTCAAATAAGTCTAAAGATCTAATGAAAAAATGTATTTCCAAGATGTTGTCTCAGAATGTTTCAGGTCTTTCCAGTTGAGAAGAAAGGAGGTTGGAAAATGGAGAAACATGATTCTTACGATGACCTTCAAGTATTTTGGAGTATATTGTAGAGCGTTACCTCCTGATCGGAGAGGTTGTCGTTGAATCCCTCTGAGTTGGGGTCGTCCCAGCTGGAGACAGAGGAAGGGACGTAGTTATCCATCAGCGCATCCCACACACTGAAACATGGACATAACAAACACACATTCAGTCACCAACACCGCAACACAACAAAAATACAGAGATGCAAACACACTTAGCCACCAACATTGTAACAGGACATCTCATACACTGCAACACAAGACAAACACTCAGTCACCAACATTGGAACGATCAGGACATCCCACACACAACACAGCACAAAACACTATCAGTCCTCAAGGCTGTAACTATCAGGAAATAGGCTCTTTTTGGGGGCATAAAATGGTAATTCCATAATAATCCAAAATCCAGTGGTGGCTTGTGATTTTAAAAAAATGAGGAGGAGGATGGATTACATCATGAAGAGGACCATCCTTCTCTTCCTCCCTAGATGACCCTCCTCTACCCAAAATCATGTTTGATAGAAATTGTCAATTGTATATCTGCAGCTATTTCCTTCTATCAGTGTTCCGTTGAACATTCGCAGAGAGTGAATGCAGAGTAAGAGGTGTTCACATGACATTATTGTGCTTCATTCTCATTTGTTGCTCTTTTACTTCACTCTGTTTTGGGCGGTCTCTCAACAATTATGTCCCTGAACTTGTCAACATAATTAATCAAATCAAAATGCACATCAAAATCCTCCCTATTGCACTCCAGGCTGCAATGCACACAGTCAACTAACAATAAAATAAAAACTCAGTTTACACATTTTTTACAGGTGTCCAATGTGAATAAGTATAGATAAAAACAGCCCCTTACAGCATTGTGCAGGTCCTCCTCCAACTATAAGAACCTCGGTCCAATCAAGGCTTTAGCCTTGTGAAAATGACCAGAGTAGAACTCTCCCTTTGTTTCCCCTTTCTTTGTTTTTCCCCCAGCTTGGCATGGCACCCACACCCTACCCTCCTCTTAGTGGCACTGCCCAGCAATGCGCCATGCAGGAAACAAGCAGCCATTCATCGGGACTCATGACCTCAGAGATCATGCCTGATGTGTTGTCCACACACACACACACACACACACACACACACACACACAGACACTAGCTGGTACAGCACCGTCCCAAATGTTTGCAAACCTTTAGTTAATCTGGCCCTTAGATTGAACCAATCATTCTATCAACTGTGTTGCATAACATAAATAATGTATAAACTATCAAATTAAAACTCAAATAAAGCTTACAATAGATAAATGTGCATTTGTTCCTTGCATCACTACAAGGATAAGGATAGGGGAACCAATTTCAAAACATTCAAATCAGACGCATCATATGATGCGGTTTCTAACTCTGTAGTGTACTGTAGAATACAGTAGATCATCAAATGCAAAACAAGGTCATTAATGCACGCCCACATGCTAACAATAGTATCCCCAACATACATCTTGTATGTCATTGATTTTTATCATCAATACTTTGTCCTTCGGTCCTATGCACTCTGAATATGGATCAATTGGCATACCCAAGGGCACCTACAACCAAGCTATTTTTAGCAAGAGGGTTTATTTCCACCCAATGCGAGAATGTCTATGTTTCCGCTTCAGAAGCAGTTGGCGAATGGGAGTGCTAGCTGCCTGCTGGTAGAGGCAGCGACAGACCAAAAGAGCGTTAAAAAATACATTTAATAATTCAAGGCCTATACCGACTGTAGACTGCTGGGATGGGCAGTGTCACACGGGTGGTTTGTGTTTTCGTGTTTTTTGCTGGTGGACGATTTGGTTGCTGTGAGGTGGGCTGAGTATCAGGATCTGAGAGCCGGGTCATGAGATATCTAGTGGTATCGTTATTAAAGTAGTGGTATATCAGCCAATGCTCTGTTTAGCTGATAGCTGTGATGACTTTTGGTATTCTATCTAAACTTTAATGAATGCATAGGTGTAGTGTTCATAGCTACTCCCCTGTAGCTCAGTTGGTAGGGCATGGCGCTTGCAACGCCAGGGTTGTGGGTTCGTTTCCCACGGGGGGCCAGTATGAAAAATGTATGCACTCACTAACTGTAAGTCGCTCTGGATAAGAGCGTCTGCTAAATGACTAGAATGTAAAAAAATAGCTGCTCCTTTCACACCATACCCAGACTTGAAATGCTCTGTTTGCAGTAAATAGTGTGCCTTGAATGGGATTGCATGGTCACAAAAGTATGCAGTGTGAAGACAGAAGAGGAAGACATCATCAGAAATGATGGACTACCTAAACAAGCAAGCATTGACCAATGATTTGTTCAGAAGATTGCTGCAAAGGATGTGCCATATTATAAAAAGAATACTGGGGTGCATTGTACAACCCAAAAGGCAAGCAGCTGAAGTGAAAAATAATTTCCCTGTGATACACCATTTGTATCTTTCACTCTTATCACAAAAGCACAGACCCTTTATGCTGAGGTCAGACTTATGCTTAAAAACCACAAAGGTGGTGGACGATACTCACTCTTCATCCTGCAGCCGCTCCTCGTCCTCCTCGGTGTGGGACTGGTTGCGCACGGGGGCCAGGCCTTCCGTCTTGGTGTTGTAGTTGTGGAAACAGACATTCAACTTCTCGTCAAACTCATTGACCAGGTCCTCCATGGACTTGAAGCTCATCATCTCAGAGAAGTTCTCCAGTTCGGAGAAGTCCTCACGGGTGATGGGGGCTAGGGGGGCCATGGGGGCCAGGGGGACGGTGCTGTAGGGGGGTCGGCTGATGGGCATGTCCTCTACCCGGCAAGGCCTGAGGTCCTCAAACTCCTCATCCAGGCACACAAGCGGGGCCTCCATGGTGGGTGTCCCCAATCACAAGTCAATGACAGAGGAAGGAGCCCTAGGATAGGAAAGGAAGGGACAAAAAATTGAAAACAACATGGACTTTACAGGGGGTTGCTTTTTTCAATTTGTGTCATTAAATCATTCTCCAGAAACATTGTCAATACCACTGACCCAGAAAAGACAAAGCATTTCTGGGTCCCAGCCCAGACACCAGCACTTCAGGTCTCAGGAAGACAGTAGCGATGCTAACTCGGCCATCTGCTACATCAGCAGTAGCACATCTGATTCAGCAAATAATGGCTTGGTGGTTAGTTGAATCAGGTGTGCTAGTGCAGGGCTGGAGTAAAAATACTTGACTACATGCTAAATTCACACTTTTGGTATCTGGAGTAATTTCAATTGGACATTTACCAATAAAATACACATATAAATGTTGCAGCAAGTCTAGAATGGCAAAGTCCCCCCCCAGACAAAGAGGAAGGGACTCAGCTGGACCAGGAAAGACACAGTCCCCCAGGGAGCCAAAATGGTAGTCGGGTTTCCTGGTTAACTGCAGTTAATTAAGCAATACTGGTGGGATTTTAATTGATGAGGAAAGGGATTCAGGGACTGATAGTCATTATAAAGACAATACAGTGGCCACCCATTATGTTGTCTTAAGAGCGAAACTCAACAAAAGAAAGGGCATATCTAGCCCTAAATTTAGACAATGTGCTAATTATAGATTTTATCGCTGTGGCGAATTCTGTGTCACAGCAAGATGGTACTAAGCACCATGAAACTTGGGGAACATTGTTCAAGACGGACACTTACCAACTTAAGCACAAATCCTAAACACTTAAATCTACAGTATATGAGGTCATATACAGTGGGGAGAACAAGTATTTGATACACTGCCGATTTTGCAGGTTTTCCTACTTACAAAGCATGTAGAGGTCTGTAATTTTTATCGTAGGTACACTTCAACTGTGAGAGACGGAATCTAAAACAAAAATCCAGAAAATCACATTGTATGATTTTTAAGTAATTAATTTGTATTTTATTGCATGACATAAGTATTTGATACATCAGAAAAGCAGAACTTAATATTTGGTACAGAAACCTTTGTTTGCAATTACAGAGATCATATGTTTCCTGTAGGTCTTGACCAGGTTTGCACACACTGCTGCAGGGATTTTGGCCCACTCCTCCATACAGACCTTCTCCAGATCCTTCAGGTTTCGGGGCTGTCGCTGGGCAATACGGACCTTCAGCTCCCTCCAAAGATTTTCTATTGGGTTCAGGTCTGGAGACTGGCTAGGCCACTCCAGGACCTTGAGATGCTTCTTACGGAGCCACTCCTTAGTTGCCCTGGCTGTGTGTTTCGGGTCGTTGTCATGATGGAAGACCCAGCCACGACCCATCTTCAATGCTCTTACTGAGGGAAGGAGGTTGTTGGCCAAGATCTCGCGATACATGGCCCCATCCATCCTCCCCTCAATACGGTGCAGTCGTCCTGTCCCCTTTGCAGAAAAACATCCCCAAAGAATGATGTTTCAACCTCCATGCTTCACGGTTGGGATGGTGTTCTTGGGGTTGTACTCATCCTTCTTCTTCCTCCAAACACGGCGAGTGGAGTTTAGACCAAAAAGCTATATTTTTGTCTCATCAGACCACATGACCTTATCCCATTCCTCCTCTGGATCATCCAGATGGTCATTGGCAAACTTCAGACGGGCCTGGACATGCGCTGCTTGAGCGGGGGGACCTTGCGTGCACTGCAGGATTTTAATCCATGACAGCGTAGTGTGTTACTAATGGTTTTCTTTGAGACTGTGGTCCCAGCTCTCTTCAGGTCATTGACCAGGTCCTGCCGTGTAGTTCTGAGCTGATCCCTCACCTTCCTCATGATCATTGATGCCCCACGAGGTGAGATCTTGCATGGAGCCCCAGACCGAGGGTGATTGACCGTCATCTTGAACTTCTTCCATTTTCTAATAATTGTGCCAACAGTTGTTCCCTTCTCACCAAGCTGCTTGCCTATTGTCCTGTAGCCCATCCCAGCCTTGTGCAGGTCTACAATTTTATCCCTGATGTCCTTACACAGCTCTCTGGTCTTGGCCATTGTGGAGAGGTTGGAGTCTGTTTGAATGAGTGTGTGGACAGGTGTCTTTTATACAGGTAACGAGTTCAAACAGGTGCAGTTAATACAGGTAATGAGTGGAGAATAGGAGGGCTTCTTAAAGAAAAACTAACAGGTCGTGAGAGCCGGAATTCTTACTGGTTGGTAGGTGATCAAATACTTATGTCATGCAATAAAATGCAAATTAATTACTTAAAAATCATACAATGTGATTTTCTGGATTTTTGTTTTAGATTCCGTCTCTCACAGTTGAAGTGTACCTATGATAAAAATTACAGACCTCTACATGCTTTGTAAGTAGGAAAACCTGCAAAATCGGCAGTGTATCAAATACTTGTTCTCCCCACTGTAGCTATAATAATCAGACATCCTCAATGATGAATTACTCTGTATGTAATTCTTGTTCTTACTATCCTGGTAAGAATGGAGTGATCTGTACGAAATTAACAACAACAGTTGATTCTTGTGGAAGACTGTTGGATGAAAGTTGTGTTTCAGTCCAAGTTCTGACACAGTGCAATTATAGGAGTGAGGGCTAAAGGTACTAACGTTTTTCCTGGATCTTTGCCTATAGCCAGGGAGTGGCGTGAAAAGGAATCCATTTAAACCAAGATTGTGTAAGCGTCTTCCTTTCTCTCCATCACATTACTCAGCAAAGTGCCACTTCATCAAAAGACAGATTCTTTAGCCTCTCCTCTCTCTCTTTGTCTCTCTGTCTCTTTCTCCCATCATACCCACCGTTATTTTCTGCAGAGTAGCCTCTGAGTATTTATTCATATAGCATCTCAGAGTTGGAATGCTGATGTAGGATAAGTTTGGCCTTTTCATACACGTCGACCCAGAGCATCCCAAACATGCTCAATGGGTGACATGACTGTTAAGTATGCAGACCATATAAGAACTGGGACATTTTCAGCTTCCAGGAATTTTCTACATATCCTTGCGACATGGGGCTGTGCATTATCATGCTGAAACATGAGGTGATGCCGGCGGATGAATGGCACAACAATGAGCCTCAGGAACTCGTCACGGTATCTCTGTGCATTCCAATTGCCATTGATAAAATACAATTGTGTTCGTTGTGCATGCCCATACCATAACCCCACTGCCACCATGGGGTTTACATCCGCAAACCAATCGCCCACACGACGCTATACACGCTATCTGCCATCTGCCCAGTACAGTTGAAACCGGGATTCATCCGTGAAGAGCACACTTCTCCAGTGTGCCAGTGGCCATCGATGGTTACATCGCTGAACTGCAGTCAGGTCAAGACCCTGGTGAGAACGACGAGCACGCAGATTAGCTTCCCTGAGACAGTTTCTGACAGTTTGTGCAGAAATTCTTCAGTTGTGCAAACCCACAGTGTAATCAGCTTTCAGGTGGCTGGTCTCAGACCATCCCGCAGATAAAGAAGCCGGATATGGAGGTCCTGAGTTGGCGTGGTTACACGTGGTCTGCTTTTGTGAGGCCGGTTGGACGTACTACCAAATTCTCTAAAACGACGTTGGAGGCGGCTTATGGTAGAGACATTAAATGTTGTAAGAGATATTTGCAGCTTTTCATGGCTACATAAGAAGCTTTCAGCTTTTGTTAGTTCCTAATCCATGTACTAATGAACATCTTGCAGGTGGATACAAAGAAAAGACTGAAAACAGCAGAAAATAATTTTGTTCTGATAGACTGCCATGAAATCACGAAGGCAGGCTGAGAGTGACAATATGAGTGTTTGTGTGTTTATGCGCATGTGAATGTATATGCATTGAGTGTAATGGTGTGCACGCATGTGTGTATGTACAGTGGATATAAAATTCTACACACCCCTGTTAAAATGCCAGGTTTTTGTGATGTAAAAGAATGAGACAAAGATAAATCATGTCAGAACTTTTTCCACTGTTAATGTGACCTATAATGTGAACAATTCAATTGAAAAAGAAACAGAAATCTTCGAGGGGGAAAAATGAAAAATAAAAACCTTACAATAACCTGGTTGCATACAGTGGGGAAAAAAAGTATTTAGTCAGCCACCAATTGTGCAAGTTCTCCCACTTAAAAAGATGAGAGAGGCCTGTAATTTTCATCATAGGTACACGTCAACTATGACAGACAAAATGAGAACAAAAAATCCAGAAAATCACATTGTAGGATTTTTAATGAATTTATTTGCAAATGATGGTGGAAAATAAGTATTTGGTCAATAACAAAAGTTTCTCAATACTTTGTTATATACCCTTTGTTGGCAATGACACAGGTCAAACGATTTCTGTAAGTCTTCACAAGGTTTTCACACACTGTTGCTGGTATTTTGGCCCATTCCTCCATGCAGATCTCCTCTAGAGCAGTGATGTTTTGGGGCTGTCGCTGGGCAACATGGACTTTCAACTCCATCCAAAGATTTTCTATGGGGTTGAGATCTGGAGACTGGCTAGGCCACTCCAGGACCTTGAAATGCTTCTTACGAAGCCACTCCTTCGTTGCCCGGGCGGTGTGTTTGGGATCATTGTCATGCTGAAAGACCCAGCCACGTTTCATCTTCAATGCCCTTGCTGATGGAAGGAGGTTTTCACTCAAAATCTCACGATACATGGCCCCATTCATTCTTTCCTTTACACGGATCAGTCGTCCTGGTCCCTTTGCAGAAAAACAGCCCCAAAGCATGATGTTTCCACCCCCATGCTTCACAGTAGGTATGGTGTTCTTTGGATGCAACTCAGCATTCTTTGTCCTCCAAACACGACGAGTTGAGTTTTTACCAAAAAGTTCTATTTTGGTTTCATCTGACCATATGACATTCTCCCAATCCTCTTCTGGATCATCCAAATGCACTCTAGCAAACTTCAGACGGGCCTGGACATGTACTGGCTTAAGCAGGGGGACACGTCTGGCACTGCAGGATTTGAGTCCCTGGCGGCGTAGTGTGTTACTGATGGTAGGCTTTGTTACTTTGGTCCCAGCTCTCTGCAGGTCATTCACTAGGTCCCCCCGTGTGGTTCTGGGATTTTTGCTCACCGTTCTTGTGATCATTTTGACCCCACGGGGTGAGATCTTGCGTGGAGCCCCAGATCGAGGGAGATTATCAGTGGTCTTGTATGTCTTCCATTTCCTAATAATTGCTCCCACAGTTGATTTATTCAAACCAAGCTGCTTACCTATTGCAGATTCAGTCTTCCCAGCCTGGTGCAGGTCTACAATTTTGTTTCTGGTGTCCTTTGACAGCTCTTTGGTCTTGGCCATAGTGGAGTTTGGAGTGTGACTGTTTGAGGTTGTGGACAGGTGTCTTTTATACTGATAACAAGTTCAAACAGGTGCCATTAATACAGGTAACGAGTGGAGGACAGAGGAGCCTCTTAAAGAAGAAGTTACAGGTCTGTGAGAGCCAGAAATCTTGCTTGTTTGTAGGTGACCAAATACTTATTTTCCACCATAATTTGCAAATAAATTCATTAAAAATCCTACAATGTGATTTTCTGGATTTTTTTCCCTCAATTTGTCTGTCATAGTTGACGTGTACCTATGATGAGAATTACAGGCCTCTCTCATCTTTTTAAGTGGGAGAACTTGCACAATTGGTGGCTGACTAAATACTTTTTTCCCCCACTGTAACTGGGGATGTGGCTGTGTTCAGAATTAACCAATCACATTCATACTCATGTTAAATAGAAGTCATTACACACCTGCCATCATTTAAAGTGACTCTGATTAATCACAAATAAAGTTCAGCTGTTCTAGTAGGATTTTCCTGACATTTTCTTAGTTGCATCTCAGAGCAAAAGCCATGGTCCACAGAGAGCTTCCAAGGCATCAGAGGGATCTCATTGTTGAAAGATATCAGTCAGGAGAAGGGTACAAAATAATTTCCAAAGCATTACATATACCATGGAACACAGTGAAGACAGTCATCATCAAGTGGAGAAAATATGGCACAACAGAGACATTACCAAGAACTGGACGTCCCTCCAAAATTTATGAAAAGACGAGAAGAAAACTGGTCAGGGAGGCTTCCAAGAGGCCTACAGCAACATTAAAGGAACTGCAGGAATTTCTGGCAAGTACTGGCTGTGTGCTACATGTGACAACAATCTCCCGTATTCTTCATATGAATGGGCTATGGGGTAGGGTGGCAAGACGGAAACATTTTCTTACAAAGAAAAACATCCAAGCCCGGCTGAAGTTTGCAAAAACAAACATCAAATCCCCCAAAAGCACGTTGGAAAATGTGTTATGGTCTGATGAAACCAAGGTTGAACTTTTTGGCCATAATTCCAAAAGTTAAGTTTGGCGCAAAAACAACACTGCACATCACCCAAAGAACACCATACCCACAGTGAAGCATGGTGGTGGCAGCATCATGCTTTGGGGCTGTTTTTCTTCAGCTGGAACCGGGGCCTTAGTCAGGGTGGAGGGAATTATGAACAGTTCCAAATACCAGGCAATTTTGGCACAAAACCTTCAGGCGTCCGTTAGAAAGATGAAGAGGAAAATTCACCTTTCAGCACGACAATGACCCAAAGCACACATCCAAATCCACAAAAGCATGGCTTCACCAGAAGAAGATTAATGTTTTGGAATGGCCCAGCCAGAGCCCAGACCTGAATCCAATTGAACATCTCTGGGTTGATCTGAAGAGGGCTGTGCACAGGAGATGTCCTCGCAATCTGACAAGATTTGGAGCACTTTTACAAAGAAGAGTGGGCAAATATTGCCACGTCAAGATGTGCCATGCTAATAGACTCCTACCCAAAAAGACTGAGTGCTGTAATAAAATCAAAAGGTGCTTCAACAAAGTATTAGTTTAAGGGTGTGCACACTTATGCAACCAGGTTGTGAGTTTTTTATTTTTTATTTTTCCCCCTCAAAGATTTCAGTTTGTTTTTCAATTGAATTGTTCACGTTATAGGTCACATTAAAGGTGGAAAAAGTTCTGACATGATTTATCTTTATCTCAATCTTTTACATCACAAAAACCTGGCATTTTAACAGGGGAGTGTAGACTTTTTATATCCACTGTATGTGACATTTGACCTTCACCTTAACCAATGGACCCAGGTGATGGAGATGTTATCCTACCACTATTTTGCTCCCTGCCTGGAGCCAAAGCACCCACAAACCACCAAGACCAAAAACAACCAATCACAGAATCTCATCAGATGTCCTTCAATACAATGTAACCAAATAGCTGTCCCCATTTTACACTTGCAAAAACAACGCTAGCACACTGACTGGAGAACAAATCAATATTTGTTGTTATGCCAAATCCATTGCCATAATTTCATTCCATAAGATCTTATGGCTATAAAATAAAAATATATAATAGATTTTTAGACATATTTGGGACAATTCAATTGATATAGCGATGGGTGGGTCATATGGTTGCATTTATCTCAGAACAATACAAACACATCTTCTGCTATTCATATTAATATGGGTGTGTGGCTGCCTGCCGAAGCCTCTCCCATAATATGAAGATGTTTACATCTATTAC
Organism: Coregonus lavaretus; assembly: GCF_964263955.1. Lineage (NCBI taxonomy): Eukaryota > Metazoa > Chordata > Actinopteri > Salmoniformes > Salmonidae > Coregonus > Coregonus lavaretus. The sequence continues at coordinate 16,979,311 of NC_140002.1, forward strand.
TTTCATTGGCTACATGAGAACATGTTTGTCAGTTCCCATAGCCATTATGGAAGAAAATGGATTTGGGGGAGGAAGAGAAGAGAGAGGGAGAGGATGAGGGGACGAAGATATGGAAGACAAGACCATGGTTACATAAGAGGGAGGGAGGGAGATGATGGAAAACAATGATGGAGGGAGGTGGAGAAGGATAGATAGAATGATAGATTACCTGCAGTAACTGTGCCTCCTGTAATATGGCTTAGAAACAGAGAGACGGTCCCTCCTAGGCAAGGCAGATCTGCACTACGCCACCTTCCTCTGCAAATCCCAACACTGGCCAACCAACAGCAACTACAGTCATTCTGGAGACTGGAGAGAAAAGAAAGAGGGAGAGAGAGAAAGAAAAATGACAATGTCCGGTGCTGTTCTGTCCGTCCCTTCTCCTCCACTAACACACAGCCCCCTTGCTTATCTCTTTCCGCTGGCAGCAGCCCGTTGTTTTCGAATCAGTAAGCAGCCTCAGCCTCAACCTTACTTAGAGAGGAGAGAGAGAGCCTGTGCATTGCTTTCTCGCTACAGCACCTGCCTGCCTGTCTGCATGACGGAATCGTCATCCCCCTCTCCCCTCCTCCTTCTTCTCCCCCTCTCCCTTTGTCCATACCTCCCTCCTCCCCCTCCCTTCCCCCCTCCTTCCAAGGCTCAAAGCCCTCAATATTAATGAGGAAAAGGGCAGGGGGAAGGTGAGGAGGTGAAGGGAGAAGCAGCTGCACCATGTGTGTACTGTAGAGACCAGGCAGAATGTGTCCGCCATGGCTACATTATTAGGTTGTCCTGTAACCTGCTACTTATCATTCTATGGGTAGAATGGCAGGGAAGCTAGCTTCATTGACCAGAGCCTGTGAATACGTTAGCTAGGCTGATTAGCATTTGGCTGATTAACATTTTGACAGGGACAGAGTGCTGCTGGAGCGGAACAGAGCTGAAAGGAGGGACCCTGAGATTGGTGGTGATGGTTAGCTTGCTTGCTAGCCTGTGAAGGAAGAAGCTTGCCATTTTTGGTCCCACCTCTATGAGAGCAGTAAGGGGAAGGACATCAAAGAAACCTGCCCTTGTAGTGCTACTAGTCCCGTGTAGCTCAGTTGGTAGAGCATGGCGCTTGCAACGGCAGGGTTGTGGGTTCGATTCCCACGAGGGACCAGTATGAAAAAAAAATTATGCACTAACTAAGTCGCTCTGGATAAAAGCATTTGCTAAATGACTAAAATGTAAATGTACTACACTGAATATTCAAAACATTAAGAACAACTGCTCTTTCCATGACATAGACTGACCAGGTGAATCCAACTTAAAGCTATGATCCCTTACTAATGTCAGTTGTTAAATCCACTTTTTAATCAGTGTAGATGAAGGGGAGGAGACAGGTTAAAGAAGGCTTTTAAAGCCTTAAGACAATTGAGACATGGATTGTATACAGTGCGCCTTCGGAAAGTATTCAGACCCCTTGACTTTTTCCACATTGTGTTACGTTACAGCCTTATTCAAAAATGGATTAAATTGTTTTTTTCCCCCCTGATCAATCTACACACAATACCCCATAATGTCAAAGCAAAAACAGGTTTTTAGAAATGTTTGCTAATTTATTAAAATAAAAAAATTGAAATATCACATTTACATAAGTATTCAGACCCTTTACTCAGTACTTTGTTGAAGCACCTTTGGCAGCGATTACAGAGTATTCTAAGGTATGACGCTACATTCTTGGAACACCTGTATTTGGGGAGTTTCTCCCATTCTTCTCTGCAGATCCTATCAAGCTCTGTCAGGTTGGATGGGGTGCGTTGCTGCACAGCTATTTTCAGGTCTCTCCAGAGATGTTCAAGTCCGGGCTCTGGCTGGGCCACTCAAGGATATTCAGAGACTTGTCCCGAAGCCACTCCTGCGTTGTCTTGGCTGTGTGCATAGGGTCGTTGTCCTGTTGGAAGGTGAACCTTAGCCCCAGTCTGAGGTCCTGAGTGCTCTGGAGCAGGTTTTCATCAAGGAGCTCTCTGTACTTTGCTCCGTTCATCTTTGCCTCGATCCTGACTAGTATCCCAGTCCCTGCCGCTGAAAAACATCCCCACAGCATGATGCTGCCACGGGAATGGAACCATGCTTCACCGTAGGGATGGTGCCAGGTTTCCTCCAGACGTGACGCTTGGCATTCAGGCCAAAGAGTTCAATCTTGGTTTCATCAGACCAGAGAATCTTGTTTCTCATGGTCTGAGCGTCTTTAGGTGCATTTTGGCAAACTCCAAGCTGGCTGTCATGTGCCTTTTACTGAGGAGTGGCTTCCGTCTGGCCACTCTACCATAAAGACCTGATTGGTGGAGTGCTGCAGAGATGGTTGCACTTCTGGAAGGTTCTCCAATTTCCACAGAGGACCTCTAGAGCTCTGTCAGAGTGACCATCGGGTTCTTGGTCACCTCCCTGACCAAGGCCCTTCTCCCCCGATTGCTCAGTTTGGCCGGGCGGCCAGCTCTAGGAAGAGTCTTGGTGGTTCCAAACTTCTTCCATTTAAGAATGATGGAGGCCACTGTGTTCTTGGGGATCTTCAATGCTGCAGACATTTTTTGGTACCCTTCCCCAGATCTGTGCCTCGACACAATCCTGTCTCTGAGCTCTACGGACAATTCCTTCGACCTCATGTCTTGGTTTTTGCTCAACTGTGGGACCTTATATAGACAGGTGTGTGCCTTTCCAAATCATGTCCAATCAATTGAATTTACCACAGGTGGACTCCAATGAAGTTGTAGAAACATCTCAAGGATAATCAATGGAAACAGGATGCACCTGAGAACAATTTCGAGTCTCATAGTATTTCTGTTTTTTATTGTTAATACATTTGCAAAAAAATCTAAAATCCTGTTTTCGCTTTGTCATTATGGGGTATTGTGTGTAGATTGCTCATGGGAAACAAGTATTTAATCAATTTTAGAATAAGGCTGTAACATAACAAAATGTGGAAAAAGTCAAGGGGTCTGAATACTTTCCGAAGGCACTGTATGTGTGCCATTCAGAGGTTGAATGGACAAGACAAAAGATTGAAGTGTCTTTGAACGGGGTATGGTAGTAGGTACCAGGCGCACTGGTTTGTGTCAAGAACTGCCTTGTTGCTGGGTTTTTCACGCTCAACAGTTTCCTGTGTGTATCAAGAATGGTCCACCACCCAAAGGACATCCATTCAACTTGGCACAACTGTGGGAAGCATTGGAATCAGCATGGGCCAGCATCCCTGTGGAACGCTTTTGACACTTTGTAGAGTCCATGCCCCGATGAATTAAGGCTTTTCTGAGGGCAACTCAATATTAGGACGGTGTTCTTAATGCGACAGAGAGAGACAGAGGGAGAAAGAGTGAGACCGAAAGGCAGTGACAGATTGAGAAAATGTCAAACAGGCAGCAATACACCTTGTGGCATTCAGTCCACCATGCCAGAAGACAAAGACGGTTGTGGAGGGATTGCTGCCAACTTGGTTTTTGTCACCCTGTGAGCTACAGATGGCTTTACACACACCCACACAACGTAAACCCACTGAGCTCCTCGTCAGTCCCTGGCCTGTTCCCTGTCCCTAATCCCTGACTGGGTTTAATCTGATTCTGTGGTGGAGATGAAATCCCCTTTGAAAGCCACATAGCCGACATAGGAATAGAAACACGTGCTCATGTAATGGCTTCACACACTATTATAAAACCATGTGAGCACAGATACAGACACATATGGCCATGCCATGATCTCTCTCTTGTACAGTTGGGCTATATTCTTCTGCTAGCACCCTAGCTGGTTTCCCATATCAGATTAGCATAAATCTGTTATGGGGCTAATGCACAGTGTGTATTGTCGATGACTTGATGTAATGTTATGGAGTTGAGTGTCTAAGCGTAACATCATCACCGTAACTTATCGATCAGAACCTGGTAATGGTCACCTAGTGCTTAGGTTACACAGTTCCAATGTTCCCCTACCCACTGTGGCAAAGTCATACAAGTGACAATGAGCTTTTATTGTGTGATTTAGTGTGCTTATTTGAAACTAGACAAATATGAGCAATAAATATATCTTAGTTTCTTTCCCTGATATGACCTGGGGTGTATTCACTTGGAACCAAACAGAAACAAACGGACCGAAACGGAGAGGGACTTTCCTGAATTTGTCCAATAAGAAACTCTAATTTTCATTGCAAAACATTTTACTACGGTGTGCACTAATGAATACTCCCCAGAACATATGAAATATACTTTGTTTCAAAAGGAAGGAAGGAAAGAAAGTTCAAATATATTTCCAAACTCCAAGACACCCAAACATCACTCCAAATTAATCTGAAAGCTATGGCCTTTTCTCAATTGTGCTTACATCCGTCCTCTCCTCGACTCCTCCGTCCTCCTCTCCTCCCTGACCCGGAAACTGATAAGTGGTCACTGTAGGAGAGTATCAGTTTGTTAATAGGTGAACGAAGGAGTTTGCTCCTCTCCTTGACTGCCTCCTCCAGTGGAGGATACACAGATGTATCCTACCGCAGAAGAGTTTTGAAATCCGCCACACCCCCTTTGAATCAACTGTGGTTTTCTCGGAGGAGAAAAGCATGCACACATTTAAAAACGATACACTACTTATCCTTCTATCTATAAAATGTCTAGCACAACTAACTACATTTCTTTTGTATTTTGGGACCCTCCTCTGTAAACGTAATTTGCCTGATAACGTTAGTGGAGATTCTAATTTCATACGAGCACATTTGATTCCACGTTTCCTCTCCTCGCCTCCTCGCCTCGTCTCCTCATTTACCTTTTACCTTTTTCAAAAGGAGGCGAGGAGAGAACGGAGGATAGGACACAAGGAATAAGGGTTGGAAAATTCTATTAACTTTCCCAAAATTCACAGATTTTCCAGAAATCCTGGTTGGAGGATGCTGGATTTCCTTGCTTATTCCCTCACGATTCCGGGAATCTTCCAACCGGGATTTGTGGAAAACAAGGGAATTTAGGGAAAGTTACTGGAATTTTGCAACCCTACGAGAATCAAGTGAATCCAATTGAGATTCTCCCTAAACTAAGGTGTCTCTTGACTCAACACTTCTTTTGATCATAATGTTGATTGTTCTCCTACAGTCCTGTGATTGGATATTGTTTTTGGAGGATTTGACATATCCAAAGAATACCCTCAATTTTTTTTCATTCTTTGGGATTCTTCCATTATGCAATTTCTGTGAAAGTTTAGATTTAGATGTTTTACTTTTCTATGAAAATATGGGATAATGGTATGACAGTTGATAGTTGAGTTTCCTTAAAATGTTGCCTACCACAAATGTTTGGACTCAGTCTCAATGGCTTCCAGGGGCCTTGGTTCCCCGCCTTTAAATGGATAGTTCACTTGTTGAATGCATCGCTAACTGATAGCTGATACAATCTGTTTCCACATTCTCCAAAAATGCTAGCCAGAAGATTATGGACATTGCTTTATAATCAGATAAGAAACTTTAGAAAATCCACCTGAATGTGAAGAAATTGGAAAATCATTTAAACATCTGTGGAGTTAAAGATCATCACCTTAATTATCAATCAACTATTATTCGTTTCGGTTTGTGAGTAACTGCTTTGTTGAACACTACTTTTTTGACAATGAGTGAATCTAGTTAGCGTTTCAAAATGATTGCTATTCTGTTGGCTTCCACATCAGCGAGTTATGAGTGGCACTTATTTCATCTTCAACAACTGTCTTGCGTGAAGGGAGCTGAATTGCGAGTGTAAATTAGTGAGTTAAATGAGCTATATAAGAGATAGAAAGAAAGAGGGAGAGAGAGAGAGAAAGAGCGAGAGGGAGATAGAAAGAGAGGGAGAGGGCGATAGAAAGAGAGGGAGATATAGGGAGAGGGAGATAGAAAGAGGGAGAGGGAGATAGAAAGAGAGGGAGAGGGAGATAGAAAGAGAGGGAGAAGGAGATAGAGGGAGATAGGGAGAGGGAGATAGAAAGAGAGGGAGAGAGAAAGAGAAAAAGAGAGAGAGAAAAAAGCAAAAGAGAGAGTGTGCAAAATGGTGTGAGTGGTTGGAACCAGGCAGACGGGAGAGTGTGAGAGAGAGACAGAGATCTTTGCCAAGCTCAATGGCAGAAATGACATCATCACTCAGGAGGCGCTGTGCCCACCTGCTGGGGTAGAAGGGGGTGTGTGAGGCACGACATCAGACAGACAAACAGAGACAGACAGACACATTACACGTATAAATCCTGTAATTTTTCTATTAGAGGGCTCCACACTTAATCCGTTTGAGGGGCAAGATGTGTCTTTTGTGTACGAAAATGTCTATTACTGTCAATATATTGCCAATCTTGGGTGAAATTTTACAGGACAAACTGTAGAGTGGATAGTGTCTTATGTCATTATAAAATATCCAGCTGTTAGCATGCATTATTGATGTGATAGAATGGTTCTATATTTATGTTAGTCCGTTATAGTTTGTTAAATGGCTTACAGAAACGAAATAACAAAATGTAGAGCTATCTTTGCTAAATACGTTAACTTGAACCCATTTGCAGTCCACATTGTTCTAAGTAATTGCATGGCTTCAATAGCATTCACACTGATACAGGGGCTAGGCCTACTGTAAAGTGCATTATGGCTGAGCATGGACATGCCAAACATAGTCAATAAGCAAGATTAAATTCATTATTGATAAGGCCTAAAAAGATACGAATAATTCTAATCAAATTCTAAACAAAACAACTTGTTTTAAATATGCTGTCACACTTACAGGCACAATCATTTTATCCCTTTATTGACAGTCTTGACTACTTTGCAATTGCATTGGGCAGACAAAAAATAAGCCTTAATTGAGAGGAGGGGAGGCTATGCTTGGTTTTTAATCAAATAAAACGAAATTGAAAAAAACATTAGTTTTTTATGTTTCTAAATAGGAAGTACAAAGGCACCAAAAGCACATTAGGCTACTCTTGTTCCATGTGCATATGGGCAGTGTACGTCACGGCTGGATAGGCTGCGTTTCCTCTGTCAAAATGCATACCATAACCAACTGCGTTACTGCTAAAACCAGCTTTTGGTTGGTCTTGAATATCCCTATCGGCGCTGCCTGAAATTAGCACTTTGGATCATGTTTTTAAGGACACCTAAAATATATCCACCCCGCCCATATTAGCGCATACGAGCTGATATAAGACAGGTCAATTGCAGAACCTGACGTTAGGGCTGGAAATTGCAAACTAATGTGCATTTGACTCTAGGCCCCCCTTAACACCTACCGAAAATAGAGCCCATTGTTTTCCGAAAACAGCATTCCCCCATTATAGTGAATGTGAAAATGGCAATCTTCGTGGTCGATCTTTGTGTAAATACATATTTTGAAGAAGATCATGGTACCAATAATAGCTTCTATTACACCAGATGTATGTCCTTGAACTGATTATTTTTAAATCGCACACTGAAGAAGTTATAAGGATAATTCAGTTGCTACTGGTAGTCTGCAGTACCCTGGTCGGCCATCAACTTGAGTTACTCAATGACAGAGGGCAGCACTGAGCTAATCTGCAATGTCACTTCCTGGAGTAGCTCAAACTGCGCATGTTATGTCTACATAAATCTCCCCATGAGACACCATCTTAGTCGCTCAAATCGACTTCATTTGCTTCAAATGGTGGTGAGGGTCAACAACAACACCTCCACCACGCTGACCCTCAACACGGGGGCCCCTCAGGGGTGTGTGTTTAGTCCTCTCCTGTACTCCCTGTTTACCCACGACTACGTGGCCACGCACGACTCCAACACCATCATCAAGTTTGCTGACGACATGAAAGTGATAGGCCTGATCACCGACGGCGATGAGACGGTATACAGGGAGGAGGTCAGAGACCTCCCAGCTAGCACATTTGGTTCCTTGGAAGTTGTGGGAACGTACGATTTTGGTTTCCCATTGGTCCTGGGAAGGAAGCCAATGACCAGTAAAACTGAATGTTTTTTAAATGTTCTGAGAACTACTATGGTTCCCTGAATGTTTTCCTGGGAGGTTTTATTAAAGAACCTTAGAAACGATGTCCGTGGCCCTGCTAAAATCGAATTAGCGTAATACAAAAATCCCCATCAAAATCTGTCAGTTTAAACTAGAGATATGTTTTTTTTTCCATTGGCTGCGTCTCTATCAACTGCATCCGCCGATGTCGCCCTTCTGCATCTGCAGTGAAAGGTGGCAGAGCTAGAGCGGTGTTTGTCAGACCATGAGACATCCCGAAAGTTGGTCTTCTCACAAAAACGTCTGTTGCGTCTGAACAGTTTGTCCCATAAACTATTATGACCACTCTATGGAAAGTCGTTACATCCGATCTGCCAACTTCTGTATCAAATCAAATTTTATTTGTCACATACATGTGTTTAGCAGATGTTATAGCGGGTGTAGCGACATGCTTGTGCTTCTAGCTCCGACAGTGCAGTAATATTGTCACGCCCTGGCTCTGGGGACTCTAGTATGTTGAGCCAGGGTGTGAGTTTTCATTGGGTTTTGTTCTAGTTTAGTATTTCTATGTTGGCCAGGGTGGCTCCCAATCGGAGATGGCTGTAGCTCGTTGTCTCTGATTGGGAGCCATACTTAGGTAGCCGTTTGGCATTGTTTGGTGTGGGATCTTGTTCCAGTATAGGTTTGTGTTAGAACCGAGGACGTCATGTTATCGTTTGTTGTTTTTGTTCGTGTGTTCATTCTAATAAATAATAAAAGTATGTTCGCCTTCAACGCTGCGCCTTGGTCCTCTGTATCCGACGATCGTGACAAATATCTAACAACTAATATCTAAAATTTCACAACATATACCTAATACACACAAAACTAGTAAGGAATGGAATTTAAGAAAATATTCATATATGGACAAGCAATGACAATGACAGAGCGCAATGGACTAAGATACAGCAGAATATTATAGAATAGAATGCAGTATATACATATGAGATGAGTAGTGCAAGATATGTAAATATATCTTGGATTCCCGAGTGGCGCAGTGGTCATTGCTTGTCCATATATGTATATTTTCTTAAATTCCATTCCTTACTAGTTGTGCCACTAGAGATCCTGGTTCGAATCCAGGCTCTGTCGTAGCCGGCCGTGACCGGGAGACCCATGGGGCGGCGCACAATTGGCCCAGCGTCGTCCAGGGTAGGGGAGGGAATGGCCAGCAGGGATGTAGCTCAGTTGGTAGAGCATGGCGTTTGCAACGGCAGGGTTGTGGGTTCGATTCCCACGGGAGGCCAGTATGAAAAATAAAAAAAAGAATGTATGCACTCACTAACTGTAAGTCGCTGTGGATAAGAGCGTCTGCTAAATGACTACAATGTAAAAAAAAATATTAAAGTGACTAGTGTTCCATTTCTTAAAATGGCCAGTGATTTCAATAGGCAGCAGCAGCCTCTAATGTGCTAGTGATGGCTATTTAACAGTCTGATGGCCTTGAGTTAATTTTTCATTCTCTCTGTCCCAGCTTTGATGCACCTGTACTGACCTCACCTTCTGGATGACAGCGGAGTGAACAGGCAGTGGCTCGGGTGGTTGATGTCCTTGATGATCTTTTTGCCATTCCTGTGACATCGGGTGCTGTATGTGTATTGGAGGGCGGGTAGATTGCCCCTGATAATGCGTTTAGAAGACCGCACCACCCTCTGGAGAGCCCTGCGGTTGCGGTAGGTGCAGTTGCCATACCAGGTGGTGATACAGCCCGACAGGATGCTCTCAATTATGCATCTGTAAAAGTTTGTGAGGGTTTTAGGTGCCAAGCCAAATTTCTTCAGCCTCCTGAGTTTGAAGAGGCTCTGTTGCGCCTTCTTCACCACACTGTATGCGTGGGTGGACCATTTCAGTTTGTCTGTGATGTGTACACCAAGGAACTTGAAGCTTTCCACCTTCTCCACTGCGGTCCCGTCGATGTGGATAGGGGGGTGCACCCTCTGCTGTTTCCTGAAGTCCACGATCATCTCCTTTGTTTTGTTGACGTTGAGTGAGAGGTTATTTTCCTGGCACTGTCACACCCTGGCTATGGGACTCTAGTTGTTGAGCCAGGGTGTGTTTGTTCTATGTGGTGTGTTTCTATGTTGGGGGTTCTAGTTCGTCTATTGCTATGTTTTGCCTGAGTGACTCCCAATCAGAGGCAACGAGTGTCAGCTGTTGGCTGGTTGTCTCTGATTGGGAGCCATATTTAAACTGTATGTTTTCCCTTTGGGTTTGTGGGTTTTTGTTCCGTGTTGGTCATTGTTACCAAGGACGTTACGAGTCGTTTGTTGTTTTGTTTGTTGTATACTTTATCACTGAAGATAATAAATATACAATGTTCGTTCAACACGCTGCGCATTGGTCTACTTCTCTCCCTGACGATCGTGACAGAAAAACCCACCAAAACTGGACCAAGCAGCGTGTCCAGGAGCCATCGCCAGGGGAATCGCTTGCAGATCTCTGTGGCAACCTCGACTGGGTCCAGCCTTGTAAAGAGCAGAGTGGATGGACTTGGGAACAGTTGAGGAAGAGTCTCGACTGGGTCAAGCCAAAGGAGGAGCAGAATGGCTGGAGTTGGAAGCAGGAGAGCGAGAGTTGGGCGAGAAATATAGAGGCCTGGCCCACGGGGAAGAGAGACCCCCAGAAAATGTTTAGGGGGGGGCTAACGCCGTGGACGACGGGCCAACAGGAGACCGCGGCAGAGCGGCCCAGCGGATTGGCAGAGGAGGCCGCCAGGTTACGGGGGCCACTGGTCGAAGAGGGGGTGGAAGATGTAGAGGCACGGCGAGAGGTACTGGCGTGTGTTGCCAGTCCGGTCCGGCCCGTTCCAGATCCCGGTGTAGGGCCAGTGGTGTGTGTCCCCAGTACGGTCCGGTCCATTCCTGCTCCCCGCACCAAGTCAGTGGTGCGTTTCGTCAGCCCTGTCCGGCCCGTTCCTGTTCTCCGCACCAAGTCTGTGGTGCGCGTCGCCAGCCCTGTCCGGCCCGTTCCTGCTCTCCGCACCAAGTCTGTGGTGCGCGTCGCCAGCCCAGTCCGGCCCATCCAAGCTCCCCGCACCAAGTCAGTGGTGCGCTTCGTCAGCCTGGTCCGGCCCGCTCCTGCTCCCCGCACCAAGTCAGTGGTGCGTTTCGTCAGCCCGGCTCGGTCCGCTCCTGCTCCCCACACCAAGCCAGTGGTGTGCGTCGTCGGTCCGGCACGGCCCGTGCCTGTTCCACTGGTGCCTGGTCCGGCACCGGTCAGATGCGTTACGCCGGAGCTAGAGCAATCCGCTCCATCAGTGTGCAGTCCAGCTCCGGCCAGCGGGGCCAGACCGGACCAGGGGTACTTTGGGGGGTTGGAGAGGGAGTGGGGATCAGGCCCGGAGCCGGATCCGCCGCCAAGGCGGAGTGCCCACCCGGTCCCTCCCCTGTGGTATTTAGTTGGCGCGGTCGGAGTCCGCGCCTTTAGGGGGGGGTACTGTCACGCCCTGGCTCTGGGGACACTGTTATGTTGAGCCAGGGTGTGTAATTCTATGTTTGTATTTCTATGTTGGCCTGAGTGACTCCCAATCAGAGGCAACGAGTGTCAGCTGGTTGTCTCTGATTGGGAGCCATATTTAACTGTCTGTCTTTCACTTTGTGTTTGTGGTTTCTTGTTCTTATTTGGTTTGTTTATGTAACCAGAGACATCACGTTTTCGTCTGTTATTTTGATCGTGTGATCATACCCTAATAAATATAATATGTTCACCTTCAACGCTGCGCATTGGTCCTCCTCCTTAGACGATTGTGACAGGCACCACACTCCCAGAGCCCTCACCTCCTCCCTGTAGGCGGTGTCGTCATTGTTGGTAATCAAGCCTACTACTGTTGTGTCGTCTGCAAACTTGATGATCGAGTTGGAGGCGTGCTTGGCCACGCAGTCATGGGTGAACAGGGAGTACAGGAGGGGGCTGAGCATGCACCCTTGTGGGGCCCCAGTGTTGAGGATCAGCGAAGTGGAGATGTTGTTTCCTACCTTCACCACCTGGGGGCGGCCCGTCAGGAAGTCCAGGACCCTGTTGCACAGGGCGGGGTTCAGACCCAGGGCCTCAAGCTTAATGATGAGCTTGGAGGGTACTATGGTGTTGAATGCTGAGCTCTAGTCAATGAACAGCATTCTTACATTGGTATTCCGCTTGTCCAGATGGGATAGGGCAGTGTGCAGTGTGATGGCGATTGCATCGTCTGTGGATCTATTGGGGCTGTAAGCAAATTGAAGTGGGTCTAGGGTGACAGGTAAGGTAGAGGTGATATGATCCTTGACTCTCAAAGCACTTCATGATGACAGAGGTGAGTGCTACAGGGCAATAGTCATTTAGTTCAATTACCTTTACTTTCTTGGGTACAGGAACAATGTGGGAACAGCAGACTGGGAAAGGGAGAGATTGAATATGTCCCTAAACACACCAGCCAGCTGGTCTGCGCATGCTCTGAGAACGCGGCTAGGGATGCCATCTGGGCCGGCAGCCTTGCGGGGGTTAACATGCTTAAATGTCTTAATCACGTCGGCCACAGAGAAGGAGAGGCCACAGTCCTTGGTAGTGGGCCTCGTCAGTGGCACTGTGTTATCCTCAAAGCGGGCGAAGATGGTGTTTAGCTTGTCTGGAAGCGAGACGTCAGTGTCGGCGACGTGGCTGGTTTTCCTTTTGTAGTCCGTGATTGTCTGTAGACCCTGCCACATACGTCTTGTGTCTGAGCTGTTGAATTGCGACTCCACTTTGTCTCTATACTGATGTTTTGCCAGTTTAATTGCCTTGCGGAGTGAGTAGCTACACTGTTTGTATTCTGCCATATTCCCAGTCACCTTGCCATGGTTGAATGCTGTGGTTTGCGCTTTCAGATTGGCGCGAATGCTACCATCTATCCACGGTTTCTGGTTAGGGTAGGTTTTAATAGTCACAGTTGGCACAACATCACCTATAGACTTCCTGATAAACTCAGTCACCGTTTCAGTGTATTCGTCTAAATTATTTTCGGAAGCTACCCGGAACATATCCCAGTCCGCGTGATCAAAACAATCTTGAAGCGTGGATTCCGATTGGTCAGACCAGCGTTGACTAGTCCTTAGCACGGGTACTTCCTGTTTGAGTTTCTGCCTATAGGAAGGCAGGAGCAAAATGGAGTCGTGGTCAGATTTGCCGAAAGGAGGGCGGGGGAGGGCCTTATAACCATCCCGGAAGTTCGAATAGCAATGGTCGAGGATTTTGGCAGCGCGAGTACAACAGTCGATATGTTGATAGAACTTCGGCAGCCTAGTCCTCAAATTTGCTTTGTTAAAATCCCTGGCTACAATAAATGCAGCCTCAGGATATGTGGTTTCCAGTTTGCATAAAGTCCAGTGAAGTTCTTTGAGGGGCGTCGCGGTATCGGCTTGAGGGGGGATATACACGGCCGTGACTATAACCGAAGAAAATTATCTTGGCCGATAATACGGTCGGCATTTGATTGTGAGATATTCTAGGTCGGGTGAACAAAAGGACTCGAGTTCCTGTATGTTACTACAATTACACCATGAGTCGTTAATCATGAAACACACACCTCAGCCCTTTTGCTTCCCGGTGAGATATTTATTCCTGTCTGGCTGAACCGTTTGGGCTACACACTAATACCCCTCTGTGGAAAGCTGAGTCTCTCACAAGCCCCACAAGACTAGTCTGAAGGTAGCCGGCTACCAGTTTAAAAAATGAATGGAAGTATATATGGAGATAGTATAGTGCCTAAAATAAGGGGTTAAATACATCAAATATACAGTGGGGAGAACAAGTATTTGATACACTGCCGATTTTGCAGGTTTTCCTACTTACAAAGTATGTAGAGGTCTGTAATTTTTATCATAGGTACACTTCAACTGTGAGAGACGGAATCTAAAACAAAAATCCAGAAAATCACATTGTATGATTTTTAAGTAATTAATTTGCATTTTATTGCATGAGATAAAAAAAAGGAGTATTTGATACATCAGAAAAGCAGAACTTAATATTTGGTACAGAAACCTTTGTTTGCAATTACAGAGAACATACTTTTCCTGTAGGTCTTGACCAGGTTTGCACACACTGCAGCAGGGATTTTGGGCCACTCCCCCATACAGACCTTCTCCAGATCCTTCAGGTTTCGGGGCTGTCACTGGGCAATACGGACTTTCAGCTCCCTCCAAAGATTTACTATTGGGTTCAGGTCTGGAGACTGGCTAGGCCACTCCAGGACCTTGAGATGCTTCTTACGGAGCCACTCCTTAGTTGCCCTGGCTGTGTGTTTCGGGTCGTTGTCATGCTGGAAGACCCAGCCACGACCCATCTTCAATGCTCTTACTGAGGGAAGGAGGTTGTTGGCCAAGATCTCGCGATACATGGCCCCATCCATCCTCCCCTCAATACGGTGCAGTCGTCCTGTCCCCTTTGCAGAAAAGCATCCCCAAAGAATGATGTTTCCACCTCCATGCTTCACGGTTGGGATGGTGTTCTTGGGGTTGTACTCATCCTTCTTCTTCCTCCAAACACGGCGAGTGGAGTTTAGACCAAAAAGCTCTATTTTTGTCTCATCAGACCACATGACCTTCTCCCATTCCTCCTCTGGATCATCCAGATGGTCATTGGCAAACTTCAGACGGGCCTGGACATGCGCTGACTTGAGCAGGGGGACCTTTTAATCCATGACGGCGTAGTGAGTTACTAATGGTTTTCGTTGAGACTGTGGTCCCAGCTCTCTTCAGGTCATTGACCAGGTCCTGCCGTGTAGTTCTGGGCTGATTCCTCACCTTCCTCATGATCATTGATGCCCCACGAGGTGAGATCTTGCATGGAGCCCCAGACCGAGGGTGATTGACCGTCATCTTGAACTTCTTCCATTTTCTAATAATTGCGCCAACAGTTGTTACCTTCTCACCAAGCTGCTTGCCTATTGTCCTGTAGCCCATCCCAGCCTTGTGCAGGTCTACAGTTTTATCCCTGATGTCCTTACAAATCTCTCTGGTCTTGGCCATTGTGGAGAGTTTGGAGTCTGTTTGATTGAGTGTGTGGACAAGTGTTTTTTGTACAGGTAACGAGTTCAAACAGGTGCAGTTAATACAGGTAATGAGTGGAGAACAGGAGGGCTTCTTAAAGAAAAACTAACAGGTCTGTGAGAGCTGGAATTCTTACTGGTTGGTAGGTGATTAAATACTTATGTCATGCAATAAAATGCAAATGAATTACTTAAAAATCATACAATGTGATTTTCTGGATTTTTTAGATTCTGTCTCTCACAGTTGAAGTGTACCTATGATAAAAATTACAGACCTCTACATACTTTGTAAGTAGGAAAACCTGCAAAATCGGCAGTGTATCAAATACTTGTTCTCCCCACTGTATATATTTTCCTGATCTTTCTGATATCTCTCAGATATAGGACAAACACTAAAGAACAAACTTTATTTTGATTTTTTGGGGGGACTATCTGTTTATCCATGTATGAAGCTGTTATTCAATGCATTTCTATGAGCTAATAGCAGTAAGGCCAAATTCAATGTTTCATTAAAAAATATGCATTCGGAAAGTATTCAGGCCCCTTGACCTTTTCCACATATTGTTTCGTTACAGCCTTATTCGAAAATGTATTAAATTGTTTTCCCCCCTCATCAATCTACACACAATACCCTATAATGAAAAAGCAAAAACTGTTTTTTCGAAAATTTTGCAAATGTATTAAAAATAGAAAACGGAAATATCACATTTACATAAGTATTCAGACCCTTTATTCAGTACTTTGTTGAAGTACCTTTGGATGCGTTTATAGCCTTGAGTCTTCTTGGGTATGACGCTACAAGCTTGGCACACCTGTATTTGGGGAATTTCTCCCATTTTTCTCTGCCGATCCTCTCAAGCTCTGTCAGGTTGGATGAGGAGCGCCGCTGCACAGCTATTTTCAGGTCTCTCCAGAGATGTTCGATCGGGTTCAAGTCCGGGCTCTGATTGGGCCACTCAAGGACATTCAGAGACTAGTCCCGAAGCCAGTCCTGCGTTGTCTTGGCTGTGTGCGTAGGGTCGTCCTGTTGGAAGGTGAATCTTCACCCCAGTCTGAGGTCCTGAGCGCTCTCGAGCAGGTTTTCACCAAGGATCTCTCGGTACTTTGCTCCGTTCATCTTTCCCTCGATCCTGACTAGTCTCCCAGTCCCTGCCGCTGAAAAACATCCCCACAGCATGATGCTGCCACAACCATGCTTCACCGTAGGGATGGTGCCAGGTTTCCTCTAGACGTGACGCTTGGCATTCAGGCCAAAGAGTTCAATCTTGGTTTCATCAGACCCGAGAATCTTGTTTCTTATGGTCTGAGAGTCCTTTAGGTGCCTTTTGGCAAACTCCAAGCGGGCTGTCATGTGCCTTTTACTAAGGTGTGGCTTCCGTCTGGCCACTATAAAGGCCTGATTTGGTGGAGTGCTGCAGAGATGGTTGCCCTTCTGGAAGGTTCTCCCATCTCCACAGAGGAACTCTGGAGCTCCGTCAGAGTGACCATCGGGTTCTTGGTCACCTCCCTGACCAAGTCCCTTCCCCCTGATTGCTCAGTTTAGCCGGGCGGACAGCTCTAGGAAGAGTCTTGGTGGTTGCAAACTTCTTCCATTTAAGAATGATGGAAGCCACTGTGTTCTTGGGGACCTTCAATGCTGCAGAATGTTTGTTGTACCCTTCCCTAGATCTGTGCCTCGACACAATCCTGTCTCGGAGCTCAACTGACAATTCCTTCGACCTCATGGCTTGGTTTTTGCTCTGACATGCACTGTCAATTGTGGGACCTTATATAGACAGGTGTGTGCCTTTCCAAATCATGTCCAATCAATTGAATTTACCACAGGTGGACTCCAATCAAGTTGTAGAAACATCTCAAGGATGATCAATGGAAACAGGATGCACCTGAGTTCAATTTCGAGGCTCATAGCGAAGGGTCTGAATACTTATGTAAATAAGGTATTTCTGTTTTTGTTTTTTTATAAATGTGCAAACATTTCTAAAAACCTGTTTTCACTTTGTCATTATGGGGTATTGCGTGTAGATTGAGGATGTTTCTTTTAAAAAAATCCATTTCTGTAGTGACGCCTCAAGCACTGAGATGCAGTGCATTAGACCGTTGCGCCACACAGGAGCCCAAGTTCTTTAAATAGAACCATGATGAAACCTAGTGGAAACGTTATGCTGAAGTACTAAATTCCCACAGAAGAACGTTGTTTCTTAATGTTCTCTGAACATTCTGAGAATATGACTTTAAATAGAACCATGATGAAACCTAGTGGAAACGCTATGCTGAAGTACTGAAATTCCCACAGAAGAACGTTGTTTCTTAATGTTCTCTGAACATTCTGAGAATATGACTTTAAATAGAACCCTGATGAAACCTAGTGGAAACGTTATGCTGAAGTACTGAAATTCCCACAGAAGAACGTTGTTTCTTAATGTTCTCTGAACTATTTGAGAACATTCCCAATTTCAAACCAGTTGGAGAACATTCCTTGGACATTACCAAACATGTAATTAAGTGTAACCATGTTTTACCTTTTAGGAAACATTCTGTCAAAGTAATGAAATACAGAGAAAATAACTTTTTTTGTAAAGTTCCTTAAATGTGGTGAGAATTTTCAAAACCCAAGCAACTATCCTGCACCATTCCCATAACGTTGTGGGAAGGTTGTATGCAAAATAACCATAGGACAACCACCCTCTCACCAAGCTCTAAGAAACGTGATACAGTGCTCTTGACTTATTCCACATTTTGCTGTGTTACTGCCTGAATTAAACATGTATTAAATATTTATTTTATTACCCACAATACTCCATAATGACAAAGTGAAAACATATTTTTGATTTTTTAAATATTTTTTTGAAAATGAAATACAGAAATATCTCACTTACACTCCTGAGTCAATACTTTGTAGAATCACCTTTGGCAACAATTACAGCTGTGAGTCTTTCTGGGTAAGTCTCTAAATGTTGGATTGTGCAACATTTGCCCATTATTCTTTTCAAAATTCTTCAAGCTCTGTCAAATTGGTTGTTCATCATTGCTAGACAACCATTTTCATGTCTTGCCATAGATTTCCAAATAGATTTAAGTCAAAACTGTAACTCGGCCACTCAGGAACATTCACTGTCTTCTTGGTAAGCAACTCCAGTGTAGATTTGGCCAGTGTAGACTTTCAGCTCCCTCCAAAGATTTACTATTGGGTTCAGGTCTGGAGACTGGCTAGGCCACTCCAGGACCTTGAGATGCTTCTTACGGAGCCACTCCTTAGTTGCCCTGGCTGTGTGTTTCGGGTCGTTGTCATGCTGGAAGACCCAGCCACGACCCATCTTCAATGCTCTTACTGAGGGAAGGAGGTTGTTGGCCAAGATCTCGCGATACATGGCCCCATCCATCCTCCCCTCAATACGGTGCAGTCGTCCTGTCCCCTTTGCAGAAAAGCATCCCCAAAGAATGATGTTTCCACCTCCATGCTTCACGGTTGGGATGGTGTTCTTGGGGTTGTACTCATCCTTCTTCTTCCTCCAAACACGGCGAGTGGAGTTTAGACCAAAAAGCTCTATTTTTGTCTCATCAGACCACATGACCTTCTCCCATTCCTCCTCTGGATCATCCAGATGGTCATTGGCAAACTTCAGACGGGCCTGGACATGCGCTGACTTGAGCAGGGGGACCTTTTAATCCATGACGGCGTAGTGAGTTACTAATGGTTTTCGTTGAGACTGTGGTCCCAGCTCTCTTCAGGTCATTGACCAGGTCCTGCCGTGTAGTTCTGGGCTGATTCCTCACCTTCCTCATGATCATTGATGCCCCACGAGGTGAGATCTTGCATGGAGCCCCAGACTGAGGGTGATTGACCGTCATCTTGAACTTCTTCCATTTTCTAATAATTGCGCCAACAGTTGTTACCTTCTCACCAAGCTGCTTGCCTATTGTCCTGTAGCCCATCCCAGCCTTGTGCAGGTCTACAGTTTTATCCCTGATGTCCTTACAAATCTCTCTGGTCTTGGCCATTGTGGAGAGTTTGGAGTCTGTTTGATTGAGTGTGTGGACAAGTGTTTTTTGTACAGGTAACGAGTTCAAACAGGTGCAGTTAATACAGGTAATGAGTGGAGAACAGGAGGGCTTCTTAAAGAAAAACTAACAGGTCTGTGAGAGCTGGAATTCTTACTGGTTGGTAGGTGATTAAATACTTATGTCATGCAATAAAATGCAAATGAATTACTTAAAAATCATACAATGTGATTTTCTGGATTTTTTAGATTCTGTCTCTCACAGTTGAAGTGTACCTATGATAAAAATTACAGACCTCTACATACTTTGTAAGTAGGAAAACCTGCAAAATCGGCAGTGTATCAAATACTTGTTCTCCCCACTGTATATATTTTCCTGATCTTTCTGATATCTCTCAGATATAGGACAAACACTAAAGAACAAACTTTATTTTGATTTTTGGGGGGGACTATCTGTTTATCCATGTATGAAGCTGTTATTCAATGCATTTCTATGAGCTAATAGCAGTAAGGCCAAATTCAATGTTTCATTAAAAAATATGCATTCGGAAAGTATTCAGGCCCCTTGACCTTTTCCACATATTGTTTCGTTACAGCCTTATTCGAAAATGTATTAAATTGTTTTCCCCCCTCATCAATCTACACACAATACCCTATAATGAAAAAGCAAAAACTGTTTTTTCGAAAATTTTGCAAATGTATTAAAAATAGAAAACGGAAATATCACATTTACATAAGTATTCAGACCCTTTATTCAGTACTTTGTTGAAGTACCTTTGGATGCGTTTATAGCCTTGAGTCTTCTTGGGTATGACGCTACAAGCTTGGCACACCTGTATTTGGGGAATTTCTCCCATTTTTCTCTGCCGATCCTCTCAAGCTCTGTCAGGTTGGATGAGGAGCGCCGCTGCACAGCTATTTTCAGGTCTCTCCAGAGATGTTCGATCGGGTTCAAGTCCGGGCTCTGATTGGGCCACTCAAGGACATTCAGAGACTAGTCCCGAAGCCAGTCCTGCGTTGTCTTGGCTGTGTGCGTAGGGTCGTCCTGTTGGAAGGTGAATCTTCACCCCAGTCTGAGGTCCTGAGCGCTCTCGAGCAGGTTTTCACCAAGGATCTCTCGGTACTTTGCTCCGTTCATCTTTCCCTCGATCCTGACTAGTCTCCCAGTCCCTGCCGCTGAAAAACATCCCCACAGCATGATGCTGCCACAACCATGCTTCACCGTAGGGATGGTGCCAGGTTTCCTCTAGACGTGACGCTTGGCATTCAGGCCAAAGAGTTCAATCTTGGTTTCATCAGACCCGAGAATCTTGTTTCTTATGGTCTGAGAGTCCTTTAGGTGCCTTTTGGCAAACTCCAAGCGGGCTGTCATGTGCCTTTTACTAAGGTGTGGCTTCCGTCTGGCCACTATAAAGGCCTGATTTGGTGGAGTGCTGCAGAGATGGTTGCCCTTCTGGAAGGTTCTCCCATCTCCACAGAGGAACTCTGGAGCTCCGTCAGAGTGACCATCGGGTTCTTGGTCACCTCCCTGACCAAGTCCCTTCCCCCTGATTGCTCAGTTTAGCCGGGCGGACAGCTCTAGGAAGAGTCTTGGTGGTTGCAAACTTCTTCCATTTAAGAATGATGGAAGCCACTGTGTTCTTGGGGACCTTCAATGCTGCAGAATGTTTGTTGTACCCTTCCCTAGATCTGTGCCTCGACACAATCCTGTCTCGGAGCTCAACTGACAATTCCTTCGACCTCATGGCTTGGTTTTTGCTCTGACATGCACTGTCAATTGTGGGACCTTATATAGACAGGTGTGTGCCTTTCCAAATCATGTCCAATCAATTGAATTTACCACAGGTGGACTCCAATCAAGTTGTAGAAACATCTCAAGGATGATCAATGGAAACAGGATGCACCTGAGTTCAATTTCGAGGCTCATAGCGAAGGGTCTGAATACTTATGTAAATAAGGTATTTCTGTTTTTGTTTTTTTATAAATGTGCAAACATTTCTAAAAACCTGTTTTCACTTTGTCATTATGGGGTATTGCGTGTAGATTGAGGATGTTTCTTTTTAAAAAATCCATTTCTGTAGTGACGCCTCAAGCACTGAGATGCAGTGCATTAGACCGTTGCGCCACACAGGAGCCCAAGTTCTTTAAATAGAACCATGATGAAACCTAGTGGAAACGTTATGCTGAAGTACTAAATTCCCACAGAAGAACGTTGTTTCTTAATGTTCTCTGAACATTCTGAGAATATGACTTTAAATAGAACCATGATGAAACCTAGTGGAAACGCTATGCTGAAGTACTGAAATTCCCACAGAAGAACGTTGTTTCTTAATGTTCTCTGAACATTCTGAGAATATGACTTTAAATAGAACCCTGATGAAACCTAGTGGAAACGTTATGCTGAAGTACTGAAATTCCCACAGAAGAACGTTGTTTCTTAATGTTCTCTGAACTATTTGAGAACATTCCCAATTTCAAACCAGTTGGAGAACATTCCTTGGACATTACCAAACATGTAATTAAGTGTAACCATGTTTTACCTTTTAGGAAACATTCTGTCAAAGTAATGAAATACAGAGAAAATAACTTTTTTTGTAAAGTTCCTTAAATGTGGTGAGAATTTTCAAAACCCAAGCAACTATCCTGCACCATTCCCATAACGTTGTGGGAAGGTTGTATGCAAAATAACCATAGGACAACCACCCTCTCACCAAGCTCTAAGAAACGTGATACAGTGCTCTTGACTTATTCCACATTTTGCTGTGTTACTGCCTGAATTAAACATGTATTAAATATTTATTTTATTACCCACAATACCCCATAATGACAAAGTGAAAACATATTTTTGATTTTTTAAATATTTTTTTGAAAATGAAATACAGAAATATCTCACTTACACTCCTGAGTCAATACTTTGTAGAATCACCTTTGGCAACAATTACAGCTGTGAGTCTTTCTGGGTAAGTCTCTAAATGTTGGATTGTGCAACATTTGCCCATTATTCTTTTCAAAATTCTTCAAGCTCTGTCAAATTGGTTGTTCATCATTGCTAGACAACCATTTTCATGTCTTGCCATAGATTTCCAAATAGATTTAAGTCAAAACTGTAACTCGGCCACTCAGGAACATTCACTGTCTTCTTGGTAAGCAACTCCAGTGTAGATTTGGCCTTGAATTTTAGGTTATTGTCCTGCTTAAAGATAAATTCATCTCTCAGTATCTGGTGGAAAGCAGACTGAACCAGGTTTTCCTCTTGGACTTTGCCTGTGCATAGCTCTATTCTGTTAATTTGTATAATAAAAAACTCCCTAGTCCTTGCCGATGACAAGCATACCCATGATGCAGCCACCATCATGCTTGAAAATATGAAGAGTGGTACTCAGTGATGTGTTGAATTTGCCCCAAACATACAGTGGGGAAAAAAAGTATTTAGTCAGCCACCAATTGTGCAAGTTCTCCCACTTAAAAAGACGAGAGAGGTCTTTAATTTTCATCATAGGTACACGTCAACTATGACAGACAAAATGAGAAAAAAAAATCCTGAAAATCACATTGTAGGATTTTTTATTAATTAATTTGCAAATTATGGTGGAAAATAAGTATTTGGTCAATAACAAAAGTTTCTCAATACTTTGTTATATACCCTTTGTTGGCAATGACACAGGTCAAACGTTTTCTGTAAGTCTTCACAAGGTTTTCACACACTGTTGCTGGTATTTTGGCCCATTCCTCCATGCAGATCTCCTCTAGAGCAGTGATGTTTTGGGGCTGTCGCTGGGCAACACGGACTTTCAACTCCCTCCAAAGATTTTCTATGGGGTTGAGATCTGGAGACTGGCTAGGCCACTCCAGGACCTTGAAATGCTTCTTACGAAGCCACTCCTTCGTTGCCCGGGCGGTGTGTTTGGGATCATTGTCATGCTGAAAGACCCAGTCACGTTTCATCTTCAATGCCCTTGCTGATGGAAGGAGGTTTTCACTCAAAATCTCATGTTACATGGCCCCATTCATTCTTTCCTTTACACGGATCAGTCGTCCTGGTCCCTTTGCAGAAAAACAGCCCCAAAGCATGATGTTTCCACCCCCATGCTTCACAGTAGGTATGGTGTTCTTTGGATGCAACCCAGCATTCTTTGTCCTCCAAACACGACGAGTTAAGTTTTTACCAAAAAGTTCTATTTTGGTTTCATCTGACCATATGACATTCTCCCAATCCTCTTCTGGATCATCCAAATGCACTCTAGCAAACTTCAGACGGGCCTGGACATGTACTGGCTTAAGCAGGGGGACACGTCTGGCACTGCAGGATTTGAGTCCCTGGCGGCGTAGTGTGTTACTGATGGTAGGCTTTGTTACTTTGGTCCCAGCTCTCTGCAGGTCATTCACTAGGTCCCCCTGTGTGGTTCTGGGATTTTTGCTCACCGTTCTTGTGATCATTTTGACCCCACGGGGTGAGATCTTGCGTGGAGCCCCAGATCGAGGGAGATTATCAGTGGTCTTGTATGTCTTCCATTTCCTAATAATTGCTCCCACAGTTGATTTCTTCAAACCAAGCTGCTTACCTATTGCAGATTCAGTCTTCCCAGCCTGGTGCAGGTCTACAATTTTGTTACTGGTGTCCTTTGACAGCTCTTTGGTCTTGGCCATAGTGGAGTTTGGAGTGTGACTGTTTGAGGTTGTGGACAGGTGTCTTTTATACTGATAACAAGTTCAAACAGGTGCCATTAATACAGGTAACGAGTGGAGGACAGAGGAGCCTCTTAAAGAAGAAGTTACAGGTCTGTGAGAGCCAGAAATCTTGCTTGTTTGTAGGTGACCAAATACTTATTTTCCACCATAATTTGCAAATAAATTCATTAAAAATCCTACAATGTGATTTTCTGGATAATTTTTTCTCATTTTGTCTGTCATAGTTGACGTGTACCTATGATGAAAATTACAGGCCTCTCTCATCTTTTTAAGTGGGAGAACTTGCACAATTGGTGGCTGACTAAATACTTTTTTTCCCCACTGTAGGTGTTGATGTCTACCTTGATGGAGGGGCAAGTAAGAGAGAGAGATTCCTAGATCTGTATGTACCATTGTAGGACTTTTCTAACGCAGAGGAGGAAGATGGCACCGCTTCGGCGGAGCATTGTTTTGTTTTGTTTGTGTGTTTTTGGAAGCAGGGAATATTGGTACGCTGATAGGAGACAATCCACAGAGAGATGGTGATAAATGGAAAAGGACTCTGCATGATCATAGAACTAGCGAAGGAAGAAGGTTCATGCATCATCACACAGTCTACACCAACGGAGGTATGGATAGAGGGGAGATTGAACAGGTATCAGGTCAACCACTGCAACAGATGGCTACGAGGAAACTGACGATTAGAGATGAGGATACTGTTGATGACAATTATCAGGTGATGGAGGACGAGGTTTGAGGAATGATACTGATGAGATGTGGGTTATGGCTGATTACCTCAGTGGAGGAACAGAGCTATAGACCTCCAATAATTTCAAGATTTTCCAGATTTTTTCAGGAATCAACTGGCTGTCATTCCATTTGGTTATATGTATTTAAAAGGTTTATCTAATAGAAATTGGGAAGTATATTAGGAATTGGTATTAGGAATAATTGTTAAAGCATAATAATTTGTCATATGGTGAATGTTTATATGGAGTATTGGTTTAGAAATGAAATCAATTAAACTGTTGTGTTTTTGTCTTCTAGTGAGGTAAATACAGATGGTATCTTGATGCATAATACGGGATAATTTGGCATAGAATGGTGTGTACCTATATGTAAATAAAAGTAACAAATTATGAACCAGCTGAAGATGAATATCAGAGGCATTCAAGATGTTTTTGTAAAATACCACTTCTACATGCAACTGGTTTACAACAACCAATCGAAGATATCAAAGGATTTTCTCATGTTTTTATATCGAAGGAGTGGGAAAGGAGTTCACCATTGAGTGAGAATGGAGAAAGATCTGTTCAAATGCAACATTTCTCATGTTGTTGGTATAATGGTTGGCAAATGGAAATGACATTGAGGTTGTGGAGTTGGTGGTGAATCGAATGAGACATTGTAGTTGTGACATTGTCATGGGCAAGTCATTTTGAACTATGAAGCTGTCTGAAGAACATAATGAAGAGACGCCAGAAGATTTAAGTGCCGGGAGGAATAAAGGGGTTGCTTGTTGATAATAAAATTGGATTTATCTAAATTTGATAATTTGGGTAGTAGGTATATACACTGCTAAATTAATAGTATTAGTAATGCATTGAGATAATTATCTGTAATTATTATCAGGATGAGGAAAGTCATAATTGAATTATGAATGTTTATAATGTATACATTCTGAAAGTTGTAATGGAAGTTGAGGTGAGGATTGTGAATTAAATCATGAATATGTTGATTAATTGGGTTAAAGTATTAACATATTAGTAATGATATCGATTTGAAGTATTGGGTGATATTGATATGGATGTTTAAAGTGGTAAATATTTATGTTGATAGGCAAGTACTTAATTGGTTATTATCATGGGGTTATGACATTTTCATATGATCTGAACTTGGTTGAATTATTAAAGCAGGAATAGTTTAGGGATGTAATGATTTAACAGGGAGTGATAATAGAGTGTTATAATGTGTATGTCATATTAGGAATAATAGGAGAACAAAGTCGGAGTTGAATATTGTATATTTTAACAATCATGGGTTTTTAAGAATTGGGTCGGAGATGTTAATCATTAGAATGTGTAATTGATAATCACATAGCAGTGGATGCTATTATAGTAAGATTAGGAGGATATGGTAATTTGAATGCTGTTGAAGTCTTTTCATTCAGATGTTCATTGGCAAACTTCAGACGGCCCTGTACATGTGCTTTCTTGAGCAGGGGGACCTTGCGGGCGCTGCAGGATTTCAGTCCTTCACGGTGTAGTGTGTTACCAATTGTTTTCTTGGTGACTATGGTCCCAGCTGCCTTGAGATCATTGACAAGATCCTCCCGTGTAGTTCTGGGCTGATTCCTCACCGTTCTCATGATCATTGCAACTCCATGAGGTGAGATCTTGCATGGAGCCCCAGGCCGAGGGAGATTGACAGTTCTTTTGTGTTTCTTCCATTTGCGAATAATCACACAAACTGTTGTCACCTTCTCACCAAGCTGCTTGGCGATGGTCTTGTAGCCCATTCCAGCCTTGTGTAGGTCTACAATCTTGTCCCTGACATCCTTGGAGAGCTCTTTGGTCTTGGCCATGGTGGAGAGTTTGGAATCTGATTGATTGATTGCTTCTGTGGACAGGTGTCTTTTATACAGGTAACAAACTGAGATTAGGAGCACTCCCTTTAAGAGTGTGCTCCTAATCTCAGCTTGTTACCTCTATAAAAGACACCTGGGAGCCAGAAATCTTTCTGATTGAGAGGGGCTCAAATACTTATTTCCCTCATTAAAATGCAAATCAATTTATAACATTTTTGACATGCGTTCTTCTGGATGTTTTTGTTGTTATTCTGTCTCTCACTGTTCAAATAAACCTACCATTAAAATTATAGACTGATCATTTCTTTGTCAGTGGGCAAACATTCAAAATCAGCAGGGGATCAAATACTTTTTTCCCTCACTGTACGTGAATTGTTGGGGTTAAGTCATGTCACTTACCACAAAATAAAAAATAAAAAAATGGATTGTAATGATGTCATAGTATTGTGAGGACAGAGGTAGAGTTACGAGATAAGTGGTTTGGTGTCATGAAGTCTACATTCCTTATGTCAAGGTAGATTAGTGATGTTTAGGATAGCATGAGTGATGGGCAGGATACTGACTTGGGGTAAAGAGTGATGAACATCAAAGACAGCGAGTGCCCATGGAGACTTACCAGATGTATGCCAAGAAGAGGGTAATAGAAGGTATAGAAGGTAGAGTGTTTCCTTTGTTCAAGTTAGTTCAACTGACGATGGGCAAAGCCATGTCCGTTTGTTAGATGAACCCACAAGCTCTTGATCCAATAAATACTTGGTATAAATTATTGCATCTTGAACTTCTCAATACCAGAAACTCATCATAACACATTGTGTGGGTTGTTGTCTTACAGTTGATGTAGCTTGTGTCATTGGAGCTAATCATGATGATTAGTGGGTGTGGGTTATTATTATTTCACTTTCCATCTCCTTTTGTCTTTCCACTATCATCAAGCTGTAATGATAGACATTTTAGAAAATCTACTCTATCTGCACAGCTTTTCAGGCAACCACCATAGCAGGAATGCTGTGATACAAAATCAGCTTTCCCAGTGCAAAGAAGGGTGGATATGCTGTGAAGCCTGTGAAGACAGACCAAAGAAGGGGGGGTATGCTGTGAAGCCTGTGAAGACAGACCAAAGAAGGGGGGATATGCTGTGAAGCCTGTGAAGACAGACCAAAGAAGGGGGGGTATGCTGTGAAGCCTGTGAAGACAGACCAAAGAAGGGTGGATATGCTGTGAAGCCTGTGAAGACAGACCAAAGAAGGGGGGGTATGCTGTGAAGCCTGTGAAGACAGACCAAAGAAGGAGGGATATGCTGTGAAGACAGACCCAACATCTACTGTAAGTCATAGTTATTCATTTAAAATCAATTGAGCATTTCAGGCACACACATTCCAAATACAAACATTTAAAAGTTTGACCAAAAAGGGCACAACCAAATATTGCATATTTAAAATGGAGTACTTCAAAAATACCAGAAAACACATTGTAGAATGAGTAGATCACTACATAAACGAATTGATTGCATCATAACATAATAATTAAATTGATTACCCATTTAACAAACATTTCCCTTTTCAAAAACATTACAGGCTACATAGACAGGCTCCTGGATCTCCTCTTCAACGAGGTCACCCTTGATCCAGTGCCGTATATGGGGAAGCTGTGCGAGCTGTCCATCCTAGGACCCCTGTCTGCCCAGTGTGAGATGCCTGACAAGGAGGAGGCCATAGCTGGATGAGTCTCCCGCTTCAATCTTGGGGATGACTGAAGCCAAGTGGGTGACTGAAGTCTGCTTGATTGAAGCGGGGTACATGGGTCCCCCTCCACTCCCATTCCCCTCCCCATCAATCTCTGTAGTTGGTTGCATTTCCTAAAGCCTAAGTAATTAACTTTTACGTGATATGATATCACATTTTGTTACTTTCTATTGTTTTTTTCAAGCATTCGGATGGGAGATGAGTGTTACAAATTGTATGAATCAATAGGGTCCTGCACACTGTAGGGCGGCCGGGTGCCTATATTAGGCTTATGGCTCTAATCATTTTTTTTTCTGTCAAATTATGTCTCAACAACACGTTGATCAATATTTTGGCTACAGATGTAGGATCTTCATTTTATCATTATTTTGTTGCTGAGAATTTTTCTGCACGGCAGGAAATGCAAACTTGTAGTGTAATGGAGTTTTTAAAAAGGCTTCTAAAGTTTGACATTTCCACTTTTAATTTCAGACTTGATTTGCCCTAACGAAAAAATGTATCAACCCCTACAAAAAATGACCATTCATTATAATCCACATAATTCACATTTCTTGTTGCTGCAGGATTCTTTTCCTGCTGTAGCAAACTGGCTCAAATTAAGATCCTACATATGTATGCTGGCCTATTGTAAATGATCAAATAAATGTCTGATCAGTATATACAGTGCATTCGGAAAGTATTCAGACCCCTTGACTTTTTCCACATTTTGTTACGTTACAGTCTTATTCTAAAATGGATTAAATTGTTTTTTCCCTCATCAACATGCACACAATACCCCATAATGACAAAGCAAAAACAGGTTTTTTACATTTTTGTAAATGTATCACAAATAAAAAATGGGAATATCACATTTACATAAGTATTCAGACCCTTTACTCAGTACTTTGTTGAAGCACCTTTGGCAGCGATTACAGCCTCGGGTCTTCTTGGGTATGACGCTACAAGCTTGGCACACCTGTATTTGGGGAGTTTCTCCCATTCTTCTCTGAAGATCCTCTCAAGCTCTGTCAGGTTGGATAGGGAGCGTTGCTGCACAGCTATTTTCAGGTCTCTCCAGAGATGTTAGACCGGGTACAAGTCCGGTCTCTGGCTGGGCCACTCAAGGATATTCAGAGACTTGTCCCGAAGCCAGTCCTGCGTTGGAAGGTGAACCTTAGCCACAGTCGGAGGTCCTGAGCGCTCTGGAGCAGGTTTTCATCAAGGATCTCTCTGTACTTGGCTCCGTTCATCATTCCCTCGATCCTGATTAGTTTCCCAGTCCCTGCTGCTGAAAAACTTCCCCACAGCATGATGCTGCCACCACCATCCTTCACCGTAGGGATGGTGCCAGGTTTCCTCCAGACGTGACGCTTGGCATTCAGGCCAAAGAGTTCAATCTTGGTTTCATCAGACCAGAGAGTCTTGTTTCTCATGGTCTGGGAGTCCTTTCGGTGCCTTTTCGCAAACTCCAACCGGGCTGTCATGTGCCTTTTACTGAGGAGTGGCTTCCGTTTGGCCACTCTACCATAAAGTCCTGATTGGTGGAGTGCTGCAGAGATGGTTGTCCTTCTGGAAGGTTTTCCTATCTCCACAGAGGAACTCTGTAGCTATGTCAGAGTGACCATCGGGTTCTTGGTCACCTCCCTCACCAATGCCCTTCTCTCCCGATTGCTCAGTTTAGCCGGGCGGCCAGCTCTAGGAAGAGTCTAGGTGGTTCCAGACTTCATCCATTTAAGAATGATGGAGGCCACTGTGTTCTTGAGGACCTTCAATGCTGCAGAAATGTTTTGGTACCCTTTCCCAGATCTGTGCCTCGACACAATCCTGTCTCTGAGCTCTACGGACAATTTCTTCGACCTCATGTCTTGGTTTTTGCTCTGACATGCACTGTCAACTGTGGGATCTTATATAGACAGGTGTGTGCCTTTCCAAACCATTTCCAATCAATTGAATTTACCACAGGTGTTGTAGAAACATAAAGTTGTAGAAACATCTCAAGGATGATCAATGGAAATAGGATGCACCCGAGCTCAATTTAGAGTCTCGTAGCAAAGGGTCTGATGCTCATGTAAATAAGGTATTTCTGTTTTTTATTTTCAATAAATTTGCTAAAAACTATAAACAACCTGTTTTCGCTTTGTCATTATGAGGCAATACGCTTGACCTCATCTTTACTAGATGCTGTTCTTCTACTAATCTCACTGCAACTCCCCTCCAAGTCTCCGACCACTACTTTGTATCCTTTTCTCTCTCGCTCTCCTCCAACACTACTCACTCTGCCCCTACTCAGATGGTAATGTGCCGTCGCAACCTTCGCTCTCTCTCTCCCGCTACTCTCTCCTCTTCCATCCTATCATCTCTTCCCTCTGCTAAATCCTTCTCCCTCCGATCTCCTGATTCTGCCTCCTCAATCCTCCTCTCCTCCTTTTGCCTCCTCATCTTTTGACTCTCTATGTCCCCTATCCTCCCGGCCGGCTCGGGCCTCCCCTCCTACTCCGTGGCTTGACAACTCATTGCGAGCTCACAGAACAGGGCTCCGGGCAGCCGAGCGGAAATGAAGGAAAACTAGACTCCCTGCGGACCTGTCATCTTTTCACTCCCTCCTCTCTACATTTTCTTCCTCCGTTTCTGCTGCTAAAGCCACTTTCTACCACTCTAAATTTCAAACCTCTGCCTCTAACCCTAGGAAGCTCTTTGCCACCTCCTCCTCCCTGCTGAATCCTCCTCCCCCTTCCTCCTCCCTCTCTGTGGATGACTTCGTCAACCATTTTGAAAAGAAGGTTGACGACATCCTATCCTCATTTATTAAGTCAAATGACACCGCTGGACCTGCTCACATTGCCCTACCCTATGCTTTGACTTCTTTCTCCCCTCTCTCTCCAGATGAAATCTTGCAACTTGTGACGGCCGGCCGCCCAACAACCTACCCGCTTAACCCTATCACCTCCTCTCTTCTCCAGACCATTTCCGGAGACCTTCTCCCTTACCTCACCTCGCTCATCAACTCATCCTTGACCGCTGGCTGTGTCCCTTCCGTCTTCAAGAGAGCAAGAGTTGCACCCCTCCTCAAAAAACCTACACTCGATCCCTCCGATGTCAACAACTACAGACCAGTATCCCTTCTTTCTTTTCTCTCCAAAACTCTTGAACTTTAAGAAAGTTATAAAAAAAAACTGCAAATAACATATAATTTCCGTTCTCAGAACAATAATAAAACCTCCCAGTAAAACTTTCAGGGAACAATAGTAAAAGTTCTCAGAACCTCCCTGCAGGCTAAAAAATGTAAGTTCCCAGAACAGACATGTTCACTTCCATTCTCAGAATGTTTAAAAAACGTATGGCTTCGTTCCCAGAACCAATGGGAAAACAAACATGTATGTTCCCACAAATTCCAAGGAACCAAATGTGCTAGCTGGGTTGCACTAGAGGTGGTTATAATTGTGAGAGGACCCACAGTGGTGACCCGTCATTCAGGGCAGGTTTTGAGCCCCACCTGTTTTGCATGTTCTTTTGGCATTAATACGTGTCAAATATCAGTTTGCAAACAATGTACAAAATAATAATCATTGAGTTAAAAAAGCTGCATACAAACATGGTCTCTTTTTGCTTTCTTGAGTAAGGCAGCTTTCTGTGGTGGTTGGGCAGCCAGCGGAAAATACAGAGCGTAGGGGTTGGTAATGTTCTCTAGTTGCGCCGTGATTGGCTCAGTGTTCTGTCACTCATGGTGACACTACGTCACCGCAAAGTCTACGGGGAGAGCTCGAAAATTCAAGCCCCTTGGGTGCTGCCATATATTTACATTAGAAGTGCCCATCCAAGAAGGCTTAAGGTCACTGGCCACAGATAAAATAACGTCAAATCACGTTATATCTACCATAGCTTAGATTGTCAACATCATACTTTCAAAATCTTAGCTAGCAAGCTAGACAAGCAGTCATCATCATGAAATCACGTCGACAATCTATTGGCAAATCCTTTTCAATCCTTCTCATATGAAGAGAAATTATAGATAAAACTTATCGGTGCACATAAACATTACACAACAAGTTGGAAATCGCAAATTCATCAATGAGTGGTTTGGAAGGAATCAGTGGCTAACTGCAAGTGTTGCAAAGAAATCACTAGCCTGCTATTCCGTGGAGAGTGTGTGTGGTCCAAGTCTGGGTTTAAGGGTCTCTTTTCCAAGCTTAAAAGGAAAGGTTGAATACATTGGCCATGCTGTCAATCCAGCATGACTTCTGCCACATTCAAAGCAACAGGAAACTCGAAACTGGGAAATCTCGACTTCAGCGAGTTCAAGACAACTGGGAACTCTAAAAAAAAGAGCTTCAACTGGGAAAATACGTTTTGAACGGTCATCCAACTCGGAATTCCAAGTCGGGAACTCTGGCCTCATTCTAGAGCTCCGACCTGAAGATCACTGACGTCATGATTCAACCTTGTTTTTTCCAAGTTGTGTTGAAAGCAAATTTTGTTTGATGACAAAATTTGCCCACAAGAAGGACCGCCGCGCCACCTTCCTGTTCAAGTGAGCACAGCACAACAAGGTGAGTCAAAATATTTATTGTATGCTGTTGCATAAATGATGTAATATGCCAGGGAGATATGTATACTGTAGCTAAGAAAGTAATACTAAGTGTACAGTTGAAGTCGGAAGTTTACATACACCTTAGCCAAATACATTTAAACTTAGTTTTTCACAATTCCTGACATTTAATCCTAGTAAAAATTACCTGTCTTAGGTCAGTTAGGATCAACACTTTATTTTAAGAATGTGAAATGTCAGAATAATAGTAGAGAATTATTTATTTCAGCTTTTATTTATTTCATCACATTCCCAGTGGGTCAGAAGTTTACATACACTCAATTAGTATTTGGTAGCATTGCCTTTAAATTGTTTAACTTGGGTCAAACGTTTCGGGTAGCCTTCCACAAGCTTCCCACAATAAGTTGGGTGACTTTTGGCCCATTCCTCCTGACATAGCTGGTGTAACCTAGTCAGGTTTGTAAGTTTTTTCAGTTCTATAGGATTGAGGTCAAGGCTTTGTGATGGCCACTCCAATACCTTGACTTTGTTGTCCTTAAGCCATTTTGCCACAACTTTGGAAGTATGCTTGGGGTCATTGTCCATTTGGAAGACCAAGCTTTAACTCCCTGACTGATGTCTTGAGATGTTGCTTCAATATATCCACATAATTTTCCTTCCTCAAGATGCCATCTATTTTGTGAAGTGCACCAGTCCCTCCTGCAGCAAAGCACCCCCACAGCATGGTGCTGCCACCCCCGTGCTTCACGGTTGGGATGGTGTTCTACGGCTTGCAAGCCAACACCTTTCTCCTCCAAACATAAGGATGGTCATTATGGCCAAACAGTTCTATTTTTGTTTCATCAGACCAGAGGACATTTCTCCAAAAAGTACGATCTTTGTCACCATGTGCAGTTGCAAACTGTAGTCTGGCTTTTTTATGGCGGTTTTGGAGCAGTGGCTTTTTCCTTGCTGAGCGACCTTTCAGGTTATGTCGATATAGGACTTGATTTACTGTGGATATAGATACTTTTGAACCTGTTTCCTCCAGTATCTTCACAAGGTCCTTTGCTGTTGTTCTGGGATTGATTTGCACTTTTCGCACCAAAGTACATTCATCTCTAGGAGACAGAACGCATCTCCTTCCTGAGCGGTATGACGACTGCATGGTCCCATGGTGCTTATACTTGCGTACTGTTGTTTGTATAGATGAACGTGGTACCTTCAGGCGTTTGGACATTGCTCCCAAGGATGAACCAGACTTGTGGAGGTCTACAATTTCTTTACTGAGGTCTTGGCTGATTTCCTTTTATTTTCCCATGATGTCAAGCAAAGAGGCACTGAGTTTGAAGGTAGGCCTTGAAATACATCCACAGGTACACCTCCAATTGACTCAAATTATGTCAATTAGCCTATTAGAAGCTTCTAAAGCCATGACATCATTTTCTGGAATTTTCCAAGCTGTTTAAAGGCACAGTCAACTTAGTGTATGTAAACCTCTGACCCACTGGAATTGTGATACAGTGAATTATAAGTGAAATAATCTGTCTGTAAACAATTATTGGAAAAATTACTTGTGTCATGCACAAAGTAGATGTCCTAACCGATTTGCCAAAACTATAGTTTGTTAACAAGACATTTGTGGAGTGGTTGAAAAACGAGTTTTAATGACTCCAACCTAAGTGTATGTAAACTTCCGACTTCAACTGTATGTAAGAGCTTTCATTGTCTGCTTATATGCCCCCTTTATTTATCCTACGGTTATGACTTGGTGTACAGGGAGAAAGAATACTGTAAGAACAGCCCATGTTCTGAATTCTGTCGCTCACATTTCAAAAGCGCTGAACAAATAGTTATATTTACTACGTCCGTCTTAGCTCGCTCATTAATGTTTAAGCAAGTAAGCCATATCAGCTATGTTTTTTAAAATGAGGCTGAATGAACTGTTTCGCTGCCAGACAAGGCTCCACTGATAGCCAGGTGTAGCGGTGGTAAGGATTCACTCCATGGAGCTGAAAAGAAAGCTCTGTTGTTGGGACATCTTTATGTAGGCCCTAACAGTTTGTGGGCACCGTTTGTCACCATTATAGTGCAGTTAATGTATTGTTTAGTGTTGTGTAGTGGCTTTTGTTTGCCCCACCAAGACTATACATGCTAAAATCGCCACTGCAGCTGCATAACGTAAAATCAAACAAACCATAAAACACAAGGATACATTACTCTTAATGTGACCACAATAGGTGATGCAAGGTCACATACGTAAAGGAAATCATGTTTAAACAAATAGCAATAGCTTTGGGCCTTTAAACGGTTCTCTTTTCTAGTAGAGCAAATTCATTTTCTACATTACCAGCAACACCTGGATACCCGTTTTGATTGAATAGGGAGAACCCTAACGTGCAATCGGATCCGGGGAAGACCATACACCTCCACTGTTGGTTTTCAAGGTTAAGAATTTGTTAATATGGCTGCAGTTCATGTTCCTGGGCTGGAGACTAATAGTGTGTGAAATGGCTTTAGCTCAACAGCCCCAGTGGATAAGTGGACTTCGCCTGAAAATAATCAACACTGAAGAACACAGCACACTTTTTCACGATTCCTCAGCTGATCAAAATACATCGGTCAGCAGCATCTAATCAATCAATACAAATAACCTTAGCATGGATGAGTTACTGTATAAGGCTGCCACTGACTGACTGCTCTTCCATCAGCAACCTTTTAGAATGCATCTACTAAACTGTCCATCTCATCTAGCAGCCAGCCTCTGCCAGGACTAAAGACGCTCACTTACAGTACAATGTGCATGCACTTTAGGGTGCATCTTAATAGTCTACAGTGGCTTCCTTCCCTTGTCTCCTTTTCTTACTTTACACTCCTATGGAGTCACAGGATAGGTGGGAATATTGTCGATGCCTATCAGGGATTTCCTTTCACCTGAATTTCCTTTCACCATCTTTCACCATTACAGATTAAGGAAATGAAAGGGAGCTACTTAGACTACTTGCACCCTCAGTGTTTGAATGGGTGGAAAGATATTATCCCGGACCCTCACAAAGAGATGGGAATAAGGTATTCAAAGACATTGAAGGTCTAACCCAGGGGTGTCAAACGTACGGCCCGCGGGCCGGATCAGGCCCGCAAACGGGTTTAATCCGGCCCGCGAGATGATTTCGAAAAAAAGATTTTTTTTTTTTTTTTTAAGTATAAAAATGCGCTGCAATTTTTATAGAAAATAAACTGCTGTTCCAATTGCGTCCACTGGATGGCGCAATAGCAATTGTGTTAAGCAAGCAAACTGTTTATACCGGGGCAGAGCAAGTAGGTCAAGCACGTGCAGCCAATGAGCTACTTTGTTTTGCCCGCGATATTTATTACGGCTTCTACTTTTAACATTATGTGCTTTGGCACCCTCATTGCCCCAATATGTCTCTGTCAAAAAAGAGAAAAGTGGACGCAGAGTGCAGAGTGTTCCAAGAAAAATGGTCATCCTATTTAATCACGGAATTGAATGGGAAAGATGTATGTTTGGTGTGTTCAGAGCATGTTGCAGTGCTGAAAGAATATAACCTTCGTCGCCACTATGTGAGTCTTCATGCCGACAAATATGACAACTTTCAAGGACAGCGGAGATGAGAGAAGGTGAATGAACTGTTGGCGGGTCTGAAGAAACAGCAGTCTGTGTTTACTCACAGCCGAGACATCAGTGACGCTGCAGTGAAAGCTAGCTACCTCATTGCTAATGAAATCGCAGTGGCTTCAAAACCATTTAGTGAGGGTGAATTTGTAAAAACATGCATGATGAAGGCAGCGGAGATTGTGTGCCCTGAAAAGCGGCAGGCTTTTGCAAATATCAGCCTGACAAGAAACACAGTTGCAGACAGGATTTCCGATCTTTCAGTGGATTTGGACAGCCAGTTGAAGCAAAAAGTAAAGTAATTTATTGCGTTTTCGGTTGCAATTGATGAAAGCACGGACATTACAGATGTTGCACAACTGGCCATTTTTTCATCCGCGGAGTTGATGACACATTGACCGTCACCGAGGAGTTCGTGGAGTTGGTGCTGATGACAGATACAACGACAGCAGCTGATATTTTTACCGCACTTGTCGGCGCGCTGGACAGGGTCGGAGTGGACTGGTCCCGCGCTGTCAGCCTGGCTACAGATGGTGCGCCCTCAATGATCGGGAAAAAAGCAGGCGTTGTGACAAAGTTCAGAGAGAAAGTGCAATCTGCAAATGGAGGACGTGATTTTTTGACTTTTCACTGTATTTTGCACCAGGAGGCATTGTGTTGCAAGTCATTAAAGATGGATAACGTCATGAAGGTGGTCATCCAAACTGTTAATTTCATCCGATCCAGAAGCCTGAATCACCGTCAGTTTGACAGCCTTCTCAGAGAGAAAGACCACATCTATGGCCTGCCATACCACACTGAGGTAAGATGGTTAAGCCGAGGTGCTGTGCTGAGGCGTTTCTTTGATTTACGAGAAGAAATTGAACAGTTCATGGAAGAAAAGGGCAAACCAGTGTTAGAATTTCATTCCGCAGAATGGATGCCGGACCTTGCATTTATGGTGGATGTTACAGAGCACCTGAATAACTTGAACAAACAGCTGCAAGGGCGCAACAAAGTTGTCACGCAGTATTATGACAGCATACGTTCTTTCAAGTTGAAGCTGTCATTGTGGGAGACGCAACTTGCCGGTGGTGATGCAGCTCACTTCCCCTGTCTGAAAAATGTGTGCGCGACCCAACATGTGGCAGACATGAAGCGGTTCAAAGATAAAATAACTGGACTGTTACGGGAGTTTGAGCAACGCTTTCAGATTTATGTTTATATGTTTTTATGTTGATGTGCTATTGTTTTTAATTGATTTTATTTTATTTGTATATTTAACCTATTCTTGACTCTGGTTCTTGCACTTGTTTGGGGAACAGGATTTCATTATTTTTATCTACATTTCTGCCTGAGAAATGACACCCTGATATAGTTCTGTGATCTGTGAAACAGTTCTGTTAATCACTGAGGCATTGTGTGTTTGTTTGTTCTTTTTCTTTAGAATTTTCAAATAAACTTGACGTGTTTTATGATTAATAGTGATGTTGTGCTTGTACTATTTTGGGGACACTGTCCTCAGGCTCCAGCTTTATGTTGTATGTTGATCGTATTAAAACAAAGAAAACAATCTGAAGTTGTTGTTTTTAAGTTATATATACCATGATTTTTCCGGTTCGGCCCACTTGGGAATAGATTTTCCTCCATGTGGCCCCTGAGCTAAAATGAGTTTGACACCCCTGGTCTAACCTAACCAGGAGTATGTGCAAGCCTGCCCCCTAGTGATCATGTTTGTGCTTCACATCATGAGAGCTGCAAGCCAGGCATTGAATAAGAACATATCATTTTAGGCTCTCTTTTAATCAGAGAAATAGGATTAAAAAACATTTTCAAAAACAGAAACACAAAATACAACTATTAAAGGTAAAAGATAACAGTGTGTACTTGTATCCTGTATGAGCATTTATCCTACAGCTTAATCTGTATACTAACATTCCATTTCACAAATGGGGTAGTACCTTATAGCTTGCTATGAAATTACATTTATTTTAGGTCAAAATATTTTGGGACATGCATTTTCTTCTTATAAATGAATAATATATAGTCATACATTTTCGGAGAATACAAATGAGCTTGTTTTACTCAATTGATTGTAAACAATGCCATTATAAACAAACAATGTATAGCTTCAACACTGTCAGTCTTTGCATCTGGAGCGCTGTCTATGCATTCGAGTGGGGTTATATTTTCCCATCCCTCAGCTGATAAAATTGATTAAAATAAGTGGCAGAATGGACTTTTTTCTTCTTTTTTTTTAACTTGCGGACTGTAGTCTTAAAGGTTGGTATGATGACTTATGTTGATACAGTGGGGAGAACAAGTATTTGATACACTGCCGATTTTGCAGGTTTTCCTACTTACAAAGCATGTAGAGGTCTGTAATTTTTATCATAGGTACACTTCAACTGTGAGAGACGGAATCTAAAACAAAAATCATAGAAAATCACATTGTATGATTTTTAAGTAATTAATTTGCATTTTATTGCATGACATAAGTATTTGATCACCTACCAACCAGTAAGAATTCCGGCTCTCACAGACCTGTTAGTTTTTCTTTAAGAAGCCCTCCACTCATTACCTGTATTAACTGCACCTGTTTGAACTTGTTACCTGTATAAAAGACACCTGTCCACACACTCAATTAAACAGACTCCAACCTCTCCACAATGGCCAAGACCAGAGAGCTGTGTAAGGACATCAGGGATAAAATTGTAGACCTGCACAAGGCTGGGATGGGCTACAGGACAATAGGCAAGCAGCTTGGTGAGAAGGCAACAACTGTTGCCGCAATTATTAGAAAATGGAAGAAGTTCAAGATGACAGTCAATCACCCTCGGTCTGGGGCTCCATGCAAGATCTCACCTCGTGGGGCATCAATGATCATGAGGAAGGTGAGGGATCAGCCCAGAACTACACGGCAGGACCTGGTCAATGACCTGAAGAGAGCTGGGACCACAGTCTCAAAGAAAACCATTAGTAACACACTACGCCGTCATGGATTAAAATCCTGCAGCGCACGCAAGGTCCCCCTGCTCAAGCCAGCGCATGTCCAGGCCCGTCTGAAATTTGCCAATGACCATCTGGATGATCCAGAGGAGGAATGGGAGAAGGTCATGTGGTCTGATGAGACAAAAATAGAGCTTTTTGGTCTAAACTCCACTCGCCGTGTTTGGAGGAAGAAGAAGGATGAGTACAACCCCAAGAACACCATCCCAACCGTGAAGCATGGAGGTGGAAACATCATTCTTTGGGGATGCTTTTCTGCAAAGGGGACAGGACGACTGCACCGTATTGAGGGGAGGATGGATGGGGCCATGTATTGTCGAGATCTTGGCCAACAACCTCCTTCCCTCATTAAGAGCATTGAAGATGGGTCGTGGCTGGGTCTTCCAGCATGACAACAACCCGAAACACACAGCCAGGGCAACTAAGGAGTGGCTCCGTAAGAAGCATCTCAAGGTCCTGGAGTGGCCTAGCCAGTCTCCAGACCTGAACCCAATAGAAAATCTTTGGAGGGAGCTGAAAGTCCGTATTGCCCAGCGACAGCCCCGAAACCTGAAGGATCTGGAGAAGGTCTGTATGGAGGAGTGGGCCAAAATCCCTGCTGCAGTGTGTGCAAACCTGGTCAAGACCTACAGGAAACGTATGATCTCTGTAATTGCAAACAAAGGTTTCTGTACCAAATATTAAGTTCTGCTTTTCTGATGTATCAAATATTTATGTCATGCAATAAAACGCAAATTAATTACTTAAAAATCATACAATGTGATTTTCTGGATTTTTGTTTTTCCGTCTCTCACAGTTGAAGTGTACCTATGATAAAAATTACAGACCTCTACATGCTTTGTAAGTAGGAAAACCTGCAAAATCGGCTAGTGTATCAAATACTTGTTCTCCCCACTGTATATTTATGTTTGATTAATGTACCTTTCTTTTGAGTCATTTTGAATTAAATCCATCATTCTCTAATATGTTTAAGAACCTTTGTTTAGCATTGATAAAGCATAACATGGCTGCATGGGATTTATACTAATGCGACTCTGTGCAGCCAATGACAATTTCCGCGACAGGTATAATGCCAGGAGCCGCTTGTGTATTTGACAGCTCTAACCCAGTTCCACCTCCGACACGTCAAAACAACAGCTATGTGGAAGTCGGCTAGTGCGATCTGATTGAATCTAGCCCAAAGTCTAGTTAAAGAGCATAATACAGTGCATTTGGAAAGTATTCAGACCCCTTCACTTTCTCCACATTATGTTACATTACAGCCTTATTCTAAAATTGATTAAATTTGTTTTATCCTCATCAATCTACACAATACCCTATAATGACAAAGCAAAAACAGTTTTTTTAAAAATGTTTTCAAATTTATTTGCTCTGACACAAATGTATTTACTCTTACTCTGACACATTATCTGTTTCTTCATATTATTTCCAATCAAAATTACACTGAGCCCCTACAGTGAAGGCACAAGTTATGAGGACTTCAGTGCATTCACACCGGAAGTCATCTACCTGGTGTAAAATCGTTGGATGACAGGAAAGACAAGCTGTGATTTTGTTTCTAGAATTGAACTAGAGCCATTTGGCAATTAACCCTTAGGCACAAAGTCATCCAATGCTGGCAATGTTTTCTATGTACTTTTCAAACCAATTACTGACAGAAAACAGACTGATTTCGCATAATTTGGATCTAGTGCAAATAAATAATTATGGTATTAAATTGATCTTATATCCAGTTCATAGGTTGGAAAGGTTACACCAAAATCTGCCTCACTTGTATTAGCAGCAGTGGCAGTGGGTAAGTTAGATTTGAGTGGGTGGAGATTTCACTAGGACCAATTGAATGGTCTAAAATGAGAAAACCCTGCCTACCCAGGGAACCGGCATGGTATACTGATGATTTCTCGGAACTGATGGCTTCTACGGTAAGATGGAGTACATTTTAGCTAAGCCTAACCCTTTTCCTAACCTTAACCTAATTCTCCTAACCTGCTACATTAATTATTATTACCTGCCATGTTAATTCTCCTAACCTGCTACGTTAATTATCCTAACCTGCTACGTTAATTCTCCATCTAGCCACAACCGTGGAAGCCATTAGTTCCAAGAAACTATCAGTGTCACCACACTGGGCCATGCAAAACAAACTTGGCCTATGTTAATGGACATAAGCCACCTGGCTTACATTTCTAACAGATAGATGAACCCAGAACATGTATAATGTTGGTAAAAGATCAAATACATAAAAAATATCCTGTTAAAAAATAAAACATTTATGTTTACATCTACCGATAATGACACAAAGCTTGGAATGGAATGTTATTTTTGATGATGGAATGGAATGCAATGTTGATAGTTGACAATTCAAACGTAATTTTCCCTAAGCAGTTGTGCATTTACATTTGCATGACATTTTGCTCGATAAAAAAACATTTAGCATTTTATCTGATTCTAAAGCCACCTTTATACCTTGCGCTAACATGCATCCAGTGTCTACATACAGTGGACGGATAAGAGACACATTTTTGTGTCGACGGAACAGACCTTGATCAGATAGTGATTTGATCATCTTGATCGGATGACGACCACATGTTAATGCAAGGTGTAACCAGGACTTAAGAGGTCTTGCATGTCCATTGAGTCCAACCGCCAAAGACAAATATTAATTAAGAGATGCCTAAAGGAAGCTATCTCAACAGCAGCTGTTTTCACCATTGCTTCGAGTTAAGAAATCAATATCAGTACAGCAGAAAAACCTGGCTAAAAGTTAATAAAATATACCACGAGAATGCCTTATTTCTTCAAACATTGAATTATGAAGTGAAATGTGTCATCCCTTTTCAGTTGCAGTTGTTGGAGAAAGTGCCATCATCTGTGTTTGTGGTGAGATGGTGACATTGAAAGGGGCGAGGGTAGAAATATATGCCTAAGATGGCTGATGTTCACATATTGAACATCAACACACACATGCTCACATTCATAGATGCTCTGACAAACACACAGACATTCATAGATGCAGTGAAAAAACACATGCATTCTTTCTCACATTCATAGATTCACAGACATGTACACTACATCGCACACTCACACACATACTGTACACACACACACCTGTACAAAGCGATGGAGTGTAGGCTATTCTGGAGTTTTACTGTTCCTCTTCCTGTTCCTTAGCCTGGGCCTGAGCAAGGGCTTTCTCTGCACTGGACGAGCCCTCGAAGCGCTGCGAGGCG
Organism: Coregonus lavaretus; assembly: GCF_964263955.1. Classification (NCBI taxonomy): domain Eukaryota; kingdom Metazoa; phylum Chordata; class Actinopteri; order Salmoniformes; family Salmonidae; genus Coregonus; species Coregonus lavaretus. Next base: position 17,021,668 of record NC_140002.1, read on the forward strand.
ATGGCCGCTTGGTGGGACATGCTCTTCCTCACTATGTCCCCCTTCCTCCACAGAGTGATCTCCTAGAACAAGGCAATAAAACAGAGCAGTGTTAATTAGGCACCAAACTGACAAAAACAGAATGAAACAGGGAGAGACTACCTGGACTTGTCCAATAAGAATGTTCATTGTTATTTTCCGTTGCGCTAATGAACACATCCCAGTTTAACTACTGCACTCACTAACACACAACCTACTTGTAGTGGTGTACACCTCATGTTACAATTCAGTATGGTGTGATACAGGTATGATAGGACCTCTATTTGGTGTCCTTTCTTTACATCCACAATACAAATCAATGTATTGTTACAGCCCTACTGTTACACAGCACTCATACACAGAGTTGAAATGAACAATGTGCTGACCTTGACCATTGATATGAACCAGAAATTAGTCACCAATTAGATCAAATAGAACAACAGCACCTACATACCTGCCATTCTATCTCTACCATGTGTTTACTGTTTTTACTGTCTCTACTGTGTGTCTGCATGTACCTGCTGTTTGAAGTAACGCCTCTCCTCCTCGTCTATGAGCACCAGGTTGAGGTAGTACCGCACAGAGTACTTCTTGTTGATGTCCCTCATTGTAGGAGTCATCTCATAGCCAGCCAGGAATAGTCGGATAGGGATGGACTCCCCTGAAAGACAAAAGCCATACTATTAAAGTGATAGTTCATTGTAAAATATATGTTTTTGTCAGACGTTTTCAGTCCACGTCCCATGCCCATTGTTTGTGTAAATACAGTGTGGAGGCTAGTAAAAAGAGAAACCACAGGATGGGCTCATTGTAATGGCTGGAATAAAGTGAATGGAAAACTATCAAACATATAGTTCCATTCCAACCATTAGAATGAGCCCTTCCTCTGATTTCTCCTTCCACCAGCCTCCACTGGTTGTCGATGCCACTTACCTCTCACTGGTGCTCCGTCCATAATCTCGTACTTGGCTATGGTGTCGTTCTCATGGTACACATTTGGGCCTGTGCCAGTCGTTTCTCGCTTGATGATGTCAATCTCCATGTGTCTGATCTTGATCCGTACCAACAGGAAGTAAATCTTCCCCACGATTACATCTTTTAGGTGGTATCTGCATTAAAGGGACAGTTAACAGTTAAATGGACTGTTTAGATTACATATTTAGGTATTGGTTTCCTTACCTTGAAAGCAGTCTATGGACAAGGAGAGACCGAAATCCACATTTTGGTTTTGATTAACTAGCCACTTTCATCAAATGCTAATAAACAGTAATGACAGAAGTTGTCATAACAAGTACTTTGACAATGTTTCACTCAAACTGGTCACTGTTTAATTTGTGACATAAGCTACTTCAAATGTCCTATTACATTCAGATGGTTTTTCCTCACAAATCATATGATACAGCACTACAGCACTATCAACAAGGCAGGTCCTACAGGCCCTAGTTTTGTCGCACCTGGACTACTGTTCAGTCGTGTGGTCAGGTGCCACAAAAAGGGACTTAGGAAAATTGCAATTGGCTTAGAACAGGGCAGCACGGCTGGCCCTTGGATATACACAGAGAGCTAACATCAATAATATGCATGTCAATCTCTCCTGCTCAAAGTGGAGGAGAGATTGACTTTATCTCTACTTGTATTTATGAGAGGTATTGACATGTTGAATGCACCGAGCTGTCTGTTTGAACTACTGGCGCACAGCTCGGACACCCATGCATACCACACAAGACATGCCACAAGAGGTCTCTTCACAGTCCCCAAGTCCAGAACAGACTATGGGAGGCGCACAGTACTACAGTGAGGGAAAAAAAGTATTTGATCCCCTGCTGATTTTGTACGTTTGCCCACTGACAAAGACATGATCAATCTATAATTTTAATGGCAGGTTTATTTGAACAGTGAGAGACAGAATAACAACAACAAAATCCAGAAAAACGCATGTCAAAAATGTTATAAATGTATTTGCATTTTAATGAGGGAAATAAGTATTTGACCCCTCTGCAAAACATGACTTAGTACTTGGTGGCAAAACCCTTGTTGGCAATCACAAAGGTCAGACTTTCTTGTAGTTGGCCACCAGGTTTGCACACATCTCAGGAGGGATTTTGTCCCACTCCTCTTTGCAGATCTTGTCCAAGTCATTAAGGTTTCGAGGCTGACGTTTGGCAACTCGAACCTTCAGCTCCCTCCACAGATTTTCTATGGGATTAAGGTCTGGAGAGTGTGCTCCTAATCTCAGCTTGTTACCTGTATAAAAGACACCTGGGAGCCAGACATCTTTCTGATTGAGAGGGGGTCAAATACTTATTTCCCTCATTAAAATGCAAATAAATTTATAACATTTTTGACATGCGTTTTTCTGAATTTTGTTGTTGTTATTCTGTCTCTCACTGTTCAAATAAACCTACCATTAAAATTATAGACTGATCATGTCTTTGTCAGTGGGCAAACGTACAAAATCAGCAGGGGATCAAATACTTTTTTCCCTCACTGTACATAGAGCCATGACTGCATGGAACTCTATTCCACATCAAATAACTGATGCAAGCAGTACAATTAGATTTAAAAAACAGATAAAAATACACCTTATGGAACAGCGGGACCGTGAAGCAACACAAACATAGGCACAAACACATGCATACACACACACGATAACATACGCACTATTCACACACGTACACATGGATTTTGTACTGTAGATATGTGGTGGTGGTGGAATAGGGGCCTGAGAGCACACAGTGTGTTGTGAAATCTGTGAATGTATTGTAATGTTTTTAAAATTGTATAACTGCCTTAATTTTGCTGGACACCAGGAAGAGTAGCTGCTGCCTTGGCAGCAGCTAATGGGGATCCATAATAAATACAAAATATAAACACGCTATTAGCATAGGGGTTTAGGGAAGTTGAACCAGGGAGACTTAAGTTTGACATCACTAAAGCTCTGCTATCTCACCATTCAAAAACAGGAATATCGCAAGCCTTCCAATCAATTTTTTCAAATATGATAAACCATGGTAACAGAGTCATACTTGGACTTGTTGTACTCAAACTCAATGTGTAGACAGTCTTCGATTCCCACTTCCATCTTGATCGACGAGTTGAGTTCTGGGTATGTGCTGAGCGTGTGCACGACAATGTCCATCTCTTTACTGATGTCGTTCAGTCTCCGGCTTATCGTTGCCCTCAGAAAGTAGCTGAAATATGAAAGAGAAGAGCCAGAAAATCAACTCATCTACTTATTGGGTATCAATGTATGATGCACAAAGAACAATTCAGAAAGTCTCCAATAACGCTGATAGGAGTCAAATTCTACCCATAAAGACCACAAATAGCTGGTGAGACATAGTAGAAATCACGTGAAGTCTGTGCTTTGATATAACTGTATTTGCACTTCACTCTAAAGACAAATTATACTCTCAAGTTAACATATTTGACATATGTACAGAAGTTAAGCTACTGTAGATATACACTCTACTGGAGACATCGGAAATGGCAATTCTCTAGACTGGGCTCCAATCTATCTCTATTTTCAGATTCTATTATTTCTGTTTCTATTTCCTTATAGATAACAACTATAATGCATTTATTACTAGGCGATAGAAATACCAGTGAAATCGCATTTAGTGATGGAACTCAAATTGTGTGTGAGGGTAATTGATTTTGACCTATAATGTTGTGCACCAAATGGTTCATGCATGGTTTGTTGCCAGCTACTTGCTTACCGTAATTTGACATTCTGGCCTGTGTAGGACTCATATGGTTTCTCCACGTGTGTGAACTCAAAGTCGAAGGTCTGGGACTGCGTTAGCTCTCCCGGTCTGGCCAAGTCTTTAACCAGAGACACAAACTCATGGTGGTTTCCCCTGTCGTAGTACAGCTCTGACAAGAGAGAAATGGTTGTTAGTGTCACCAGTTTTCAATGGTGAAAGAGAATCTAGAACAGTTTACAGATGACTTTCTATCCCTTTAAAAGGCATTACATATAGTGTAAATAGATTCAAGGTAATGCTACAAATGACTACTGGTTACTATTCCCCCTCAGGAGACTAAAAAGATTTGGCATGGGTCCTCAGATCCTCAAAAAATTCTACAGCTGCACCATCGAGAGCATCCTGACTGGTTGCATCACCGCCTGGTATGGCAACTGCTTGGCCTCTGACCGCAAGGCACTACAGAGGGTAGTGCGTACGGCCCAGTACATCACAGGGGCAAAGCTCCCTGCCATCCAGGACCTCTATACCAGGCGGTGTCAGAGGAAGGCCCTCAAAATTGTCAAAGACTCCAGTCACCCTAGTCATAGACTGTTCTCTCTGCTACCGCACGGCAAGCGGTACCGGAGTGCCAAGTCTAGGTCCAAAAGACTTCTCAACAGCTTCTACCCCCAAGCCATAAGACTCCTGAACAGCTAATCATGGCTACCCGGACTATTTGCACTGCCCCCCCACCCCATACTTTTTACGCTGCTGCTACTCTGTTAAGTATTTATGCATAGTCACTTTAACTCTACCCACATGTACATATTACCTCAACTACCTCAACTAGCCGGTGCCCCCGCACATTGACTATGCAACGGTACCCCCCTGTATATAAAGCCTCCCTACTGTCACTTTATTCTATTGTATATATAGCCTCCCTACTGTCACTTTATTTTTACTTCTGCTCTTTTTTTCTCAACACTTTTTTGTTGTTGTTTTATTCTTACTTTTTTGTTTAAAATAAATGCACTGTTGGTTAAGGGCTGTAAGTAAGCATTTCACTGTAATGTCTGCACCTGTTGTATTCGGCGCATGTGACCAATAAAATTTGATTTGATTTGATTTGCATCTTACAAGTGTGTAATAACGTTTATTACAATGTAACTATAAAGGACCTATGATATAGGCCTACAATTAAGTTCAAGTGTAACTGACAGGTGAAGTTAGTATCATGATTCTCACACATCTCTGAACTTCTGACCAGGCAGATAACTAATCTACTGTAGGAGAGTTTCTGTGGCACAATAGTGCTTCTGTTGATCACTTATATCACAGCCAACCACAGGTCACTACGTTTTAACCCGTGCCCAAGCAGCGTGCAGTGAATAGCCAAATGAGCATGGCATGGCTTAATGCTTCACTCATCGACTAAAACGTTTTATATCAATTGTAACATCCTCAAAGCAAGCCAAAGGCCAGCTGGTGATAACATGCATTTATCTCTCAACGGGCACATAAATGTCAGACGATTTGGGTCTGGGTCGAGCTACAGTTGCAACATTGATCAATCAATCGACACAGATAGTTAATTTAATCAGCTTGACAATTCATTAGGATGACAACATCATGAATAGAGACTTCTTAATCGAAGTAAATTCATTTTTGCGCCATGGATAATTCTGTAGCTTATTTAGTTATTTTGGTAGTGACAACCCAAAGACAGGCCTGCTGTGTCACACACTTACCAATCTGCCCAATAAACTCGATTTTGATGCCTTGGTGCTCGAGTCTTTTCCCTGGATTCTTAAGTGTTACGTTGACTTTTCCAGATACTGTCTCGCCATCAAATAACAGAAAATATTTGTCCTTTTTCCCATCCTCGGTCTTATGCTCAGCTTTTTTTCTTGTCTCGGCGTCATTCAAAACTATATCGATTTCTGCACTTTGGCCAAAACTAAAGAAACTCATCACTGGACCTTGTTTCAGAGCCTATACTTTTTTCAACAAGCCTTTGTAGATTCTACATGTACAACAAAACTCTTACGTTACTGTATTCCAAATGCTTCCTACGAGTGATTTCCCCCGGAATTTAGATTGTGCTGTCCTATGATGCGAAACTAAATGGGGCGATAGTTGAATGTTTCTAATTACAGCAGTATAGCAATGCCCACTGTAGCGCTTCCTCGTTAAATGCGCATGCGTGTAAATGCAGGCTCAGGATCAGTGCAGTGTGCATTGAAATTCCGATTTTCTACAGATAGAAATGTCCAAATCATTTTGGATAGCTATAGCCAACTTCACACTGATACCATATCAGATCATAGAGAAATATTGACATTTTCAAATGTGTTAATTTTGGTTCATTGAAATTCTTGTGTTTTTCCTGACCCCCTTGCTCAATTAATGTATTTATTATCCATTATAGCTTGAAGAAAGGAACCACATATGTCAAGAAAAATTATTATATTCTATATGTGGCTAAATGAAACAATGCAAATAGTCTGGGTTGCCATTTGATTAGCTGTTCAGGAGTCTTACGGCTTGGGGGTAGAAGCTGTTATGAAGCCTTTTGGACCTAGACTTGGCGCTCCGGTACCACTTGCCGTGTGGTAGAAGAGAGAACAGTCTATGGCTAGGGTGGCTGGAGTCGAACCATTTTTAGGGCCTTCCTCTGACACCGCCTGGTATAGAGGTCCTGGATGGCAGGAAGCTTTGCCCCAGTGTTGTACGGGGCCATACGCACTACCCTCTGTATTGCGTTGCGGTCGGAGGCCGAGCAGTTGCCATACCAGGCATTGATGCAACCAATCAGGATGCTCTCGATGGTGCAGCTGTATAACTTTTTGAGGATCTGAGAACCCATGCCAAATCTTTTCAGTCTCCTGAGGGGGAATAGGCTTTGTCGTGCCCTCTTCACGACTGTCTTGGTGTGTTTGGACCATGACAGTTTGTTGGTGATGTGGACACCAAGAAACTTGAAGCTCTCAACCTGCTCTACTACAGCCCCGTTGATGAGAATGGGGGCGTGTTCGGTCCTCCTTTTCCTGTAGTCCACAATCATTTCCTTTGTCTTGATCACGTTGAGGGAGAGGTTGTTATCCTGGCACCACATGGCCAGGTCTCTGACCTCCTTCCTATAGGGTGTCTCATCGTTGTCGGTGATCAGGCCTACCACTGTTGTGTTGTCGGCAAACTTAATGATGGTGTTGGAGTCGTGCCTGGCCATGCAGTCATGGGTGAACAGGGAGTACAGCAGGGGACTGAGCACGCACCCCTGAGGGGTCCCTGTGTTGAGGATCAGCGTGGCAGATGTGTTGTTACCTACCCTTACCACCTGGGGGCGGCCCGTCAGGAAGTCCAGGATCCAGTTGCAGAGGGAGGGTCCTTAGCTTTGTGATGAGCTTTGAGGGCACTTTGGTGTTGAACGCTGAGCTGTAGTCAATGAATAGCATTCTCACGTAGGAGTTCCTTTTGTCCAGGTGGGAAAGGCAGTGTGGAGTGCAATAGAGATTGCATCATCTGTGGATCTGTTGGGGCGGTATGCAAATTGCAGTGGGTCTAGGGTTTCTGGGATAATGGTGGGATAAAGCGTCAATACAGGACTAAGATTGAATTGTACTACACCGGCTCCGATGCTCGTCGAATGTGGCAGGGCTTGCAAACTAATACAGACTACAAAGGGAAGCACAGCCTCGAGCTGCCCACTGACATGAGCCTACCAGATGAGCTAAATTACTTATATGCTCGCTTCGAGGCAAGCAACACTGAAGCATGCATGAGAGCATCAGCTGTTCCGGACGACTGTGTGATCATGCTCTCCGTAGCCGATGTGAATAAGACCTTTAAACAGGTCAACATTCACAAGGCCGCAGGGCCAGATGGATTACCAGGAGGTGTAATCCGAGCATGCCCTGACTAATTTGCAAGTGTCTTCACTGACATTTTCAACCTGTCCCTGACTGAGTCTGTAATACCAACATGTTTCAAGCAGACCACCATAGTCCCTGTGCCCAAGAACACTAAGGTAACCTGCCTTAATGACTACAGACCCGTAGCACTCACGTCTGTAGCCATGAAGTGCTTTGAAAGGCTGGTCATGGCTCACATCAATACCATTACCACAAAAACCAGAGGTGCCTTATTGCTATTATGAACTGGTTACCAACGTAATTAGAGCAGTAAAAATACATGTTTTGTCATACCCGGGGTATACGGTCTGATGTACCACGGCTGTCAGCCAATCAGCATTCAGGTCTCAAACCACCCAGTTTATAAAAATAGATATGTCAGCCAGAGCTGTCAGCGTCAGATTCTGCGCAATTTCGACGCAAAATGTCTGTCGGAAATACAACCGAAGATTATGTAAATCAAGCGCGCGCAGCGGCGCGCTTGCAGAGGAGTTGGCGGGTTTATTCAAAGAAAGATGGAGTTAATACAGGCACTAGATTTTCTGAAATTGAGTGAAGTCTCCGGAGGTAAGTCCTCGTTTCAATGAATAGGTTTATAGAATTAGTACGGAAAATAACAATTGGCTTGCTTATATTATTGATATTTTAACGAATTAGCTGTGCTAAATTGCAAGAAAACCGATGCTAGTTAGCTACCGCTAGCGTGAACGCCTGACGTGACGTGTGTTGTTATGCCTGTTTTGATTTGCTAGCTAGCTTGTTTTGCTAACCAGCTAGCTACTGTTAGCTCCTAATATGTTAAATCTCACCAACTTCAATGATGTGAACTTATATAACACTTCACCAAGACTATTATGGCAGATTTGATCTACTTAGTTAGTTACATTTTATTGTTATAATAACACTGTGACCGTGCAGTTCCATTTGTTACTTGCCAAATTCACTTGAACATTTCAGAATTTAAAAATAAATGTCAAACTCTGGCATTTTATTTTGAGGAACATAACAAATAAAAAATAGTTAGAGGGTTTACCTAATATAATTATCTCACAACATTCACATAATATAATTATCTCACATTTACCTACAACACTGATGACTTGACAAAGTATCATCATGATGTAACGTTAGGCCTAAGAATAAGCGGTGTTTTAAATACAGTAACGTTAGGCCTACTCATGATCTAACGCTAACATTTTTCTGATTTCTCATCTAAATCGATGTTTTATAGGTAACTTTACTGATGTTTGTGACTTCTGAATGTAATGCAAATTGTTAGATGATTGCAAGTGCCTATGTCACTTAGTAATAGTATAGGGCGATTCCATGCCAGCGGGGTAACTTTATCTCAGATTCTTGTTCTGGCAATTCTCACATAGAAACTTCATTTACATTTACGTCATTTAGCAAAACTTCATTGAAGGAAGCATATTTGAAATGATTTTTGCGTTTGTATCACAAACCATTTTTGAGAAAATCATGAATGACCATTTTAGGCCCTTTTTAGACATATAGTACATGCCTCCTGTAAGACCCTATGATCTGTAAGCCGTACATGATACAGACAACATATTTGTGTCATCGTTATACTCCGTATAGTGTGCACTGTGCTCTAACATATGGATTATGTCTAGATTCTGAAATACACATTTTCACATTAATTTCTTCAACATTCAAACTATTCATATGACTATCTCAACTACCCTTTTTGATTTAGCTTGTTTTTAGACATATTGTTTGAAACAATATACTCTTCAAACGCATACAATTTCTAGAGTGGGCTCTCTGGTACTTATAATGGTATGACCTATTTTATACATAGAAATTGACATTATAGGTCATCATCCAATCACAGCCCTCCTTTAGAATTGCACATTCAGCAAATCACCAGCAGGGGGAGTTCCCTTAGAATCCATTTACCATTCACTGTGTTGGTGGTGCTCATAAAATTGATCAGAACTTTAGATTTAGCAGAGAGCGTATATATTGTTCAAAACAATACGTCTTAAAATAAACAAAATCAAAAAGGGTAGTTTGAGATATTCATATGACTTTTTTAAATGTTGAATAAATTAATGTGAATGTGTATTTCAGACTCTAGAGTAGACATACTCCATATGTTAGAGTACACTATAAGGAGTATGATGACCAAGATGTTGTCTGCATCATGTACTGTTCACGGATCATAAGGACTTACAGGAGGCATGCATAAGTCTAAAAATTGCCAAAAATTGCCACTTTATTCATGATTTTATGAAGTGTTTTTTAATACACATTTTAAAAGCATGTCAAACGTCCTGTCTCCCATTTGAAGTTCCTATGTGAGCATTGCCAGAACAATCTGAGATGCCAAAAACATTTTACGCTCCAGCTGCCGTGGAATCGCCCCATGATAGCTAGCTGATTATTATCATGTCAAGTCAGTCTTGCATTCATTGTTCAGAGTTTGGGGTCAAGTAAAGAGTTGAAACTAATATTCATTGGTCTTTTTTGTGCAGGTTGGGTTGATGCTGTGTGGGATTTTGAATTCACTGAAACTGAACCACTGGATGCTGCCATTGTCATAAAAAATGGATCCAAGGATTTCAAAATGTTGTACAGGCACCTGCTACCCTATATGATGGACACTGAGGTGTCCACTGTAGGAACTGATGGCACATCACAAGTAAGAACTGTTTTAGTAAAAGAGTTTAGCTTGCAAATTGCATTGTCTTTTCTGTTTAGCTGTCCCTAACGTCAAGTACTTGTAGCATACTCCTTTAAAGCTGTAATTGTAATGTTGAAACTGCCAGGTCCATTTGGGATATTACAACAACAAAGAAGTTACTGCAAACAGTGGGGTGTACATCTACATTATAATAAAAAATGGTGCAGTGGAGGCCACGATTTAGCAGCGCGGTGCGCCACTGCTAAATGCGTATAGGGGAAACACTGAATGATTATGATAATTTACAGATGGGTTTGAATTGAAAGTTGGGAACTTTTCGGTTACAGAGAAGCAATCCATAGAATGTACTCTGATTCATCATCAATCAATCAATCAATTTTATTTTATATAGCCCTTCTTACATCAGCTAATATCTCGAAGTGCTGTACAGAAACCCAGCCTAAAACCCCAAACAGCTAGTAATGCAGGTGTAGAAGCACGGTGGCTAGGAAAAACTCCCTAGAAAGGCGAAAACCTAGGAAGAAACCTAGAGAGGAACCAGGCTATGAGGGGTGGCCAGTCCTCTTCTGGCTGTGCCGGGTGAAGATTATAACAGAACCATGCCAAGATGTTCAAAAATGTTCATAAGTGACAAGCATGGTCAAATAATAATCAGGAATAAATCTCAGTTGGCTTTTCATAGCCGATCATTAAGAGTTGAAAACAGCAGGTCTGGGACAGGTAGGGGTTCCATAACCGCAGGCAGAACAGTTGAAACTGGAATAGCAGCAAGGCCAGGCGGACTGGGGACAGCAAGGAGTCACCACGGCCGGTAGTCCCAACGTATGGTCCTAGGGCTCAGGTCTCTCAGTTGGCTTTTCATAGCCGATCATTAAGAGTTGAAAACAGCAGGTCTGGGACAGGTAGGGGTTTCGTAACCGCAGGCAGAACAGTTGAAACTGGAATAGCAGCAAGGCCAGGCGGACTGGGGACAGCAAGGTGTCATCATGCCCGGTAGTCCTGACGATATATCATCCCCCTGATTCCGTGATTGTATTTTTAGAGTGTCTGGACAGTGTTCGGTGACAATGGGGTCTCTGTCAAGTCACTTGTGGCGGTGCTGTCGTACTTTGTCCTGGGAGGGAAGTCCAAAACAGCCAGCGTTGAGCAAAGGATAAGCGCTCTTCAGGCATCCTCCCTCTACGTACTGCTACTGGGAATCCCAGGTATGTTCTGTACTAAGTAAAATTCAGAACCATGTTTGATTAGGACCTAATGTGGACAGGTGAAAATAATTTCCTGTGTGCTGGAGGTTACTCTGTGAATGTGTGTTTACTCCGGTCTGTCTATTGGTCTTGCCTTTCTGTTTGTCTTCCACAGGTAGTGTGGTCAACAAAGTGTTCCACCAAATCCTCTTCGACACTTGCTTGAACACCGTGAGCAACTGTTGGCCCCAGAGCTTGGTCAAGAAGCGCAAGAAAGACTCCCTGAAGAGTTCTCAGGCTGACGGGAAACGGTCCAAACCTCACAGGAAAGACAAGGACAATGACGAGGTTTGTCACAGATACACTGGAAATACTCCATTGCCTTTATGTCCAGGCATTTCTCTGTTTTCATACTTGGGGCTGTCTTATCTTACACAATCTTGTATAATGACACTGATCAAATCTCAAAGATCTTTCAATTTTGCCAAGGTTACTCATCTTGTTAATTCTAAAGTGTCTTTGTCTCTCACTCAACAGATGGAAGTAGATGAGGATGAGGAACAGGAGGAGGAGGTCCATTTGTCTCCCCAGGACCTCCTGAAGATCAGAGAGGGAGTCGTCCTCCTGGTGAAAAGCCTCCTCCGGCTCCTCCTAAAGTTTCCCTTGAAGGACGAGCCACAGAGTGCAGACAACTGTGTACAGGTACTGCTGGATAGTGCTGGTATCTATAGGCTAGGTGGTTTTGACCTCGCTGTCTATTGAAATGTTGAGCAGTGACACCATTCAAAACTGAATCTTCTTTGTCAACTTTAGATGTTCGCCAAGCTGACTAACTTTGAGCCTGTTATTGGAGAATTGACCTTTGGTGCTGGACAGTAAGTACACAGACATACACACAATCTATTATTCTTTGTGAACTTGAATATTTTCAACATGATTTTTCATTTATTTATTTACTCTGTTTATTTTGTAAAAAACGTTATTGATCTGTGTCCAGGGATATCGATGACATGAGGACAATGCCTGAGTTGGCCTATTACGGATTGTGGTTACTCTGCTCCTCCAATCATGGGGATGAGAAAGTGGTATTGAGGAAAATACATCTACAACACAACTTTCTTGGTCAAAACATTGCTATCTGTCTGCTATCTGCATTGGTACAGACTTACTACCGTAATGAGTTTAAGCTCTGGTTCTTTGTTGTTGAATAGTAAAGTTGAATTGACTTGTCTCCCCAGTCTCTGCGCCGGGTGTTCCACAGAGTCCTCTATGTGATCCTCATGATGAGCAAAGGGGAAAGTGGCAAGCCCTCCCTCATGATGCCCACCCAAGCTGTCCTCGCTGCCCGGGTCCAGGCCATCGGCTTTGTCAGGTAAGGAATGGCAGTTTACGACATGAATCAATAAACACAGGTGGTATTCATTTGGTCCTGGTGGGTGAGGGCTGTGTGGTATGTGAATTGGAGTGGGTCCAGGGTGTCTGGGATGATGGTGTTGATTTGACCTATGACCTGCCTTTCAAAGCATTTCATGGCTTTAGATTTGAGCGCTACCGGGCGATAGTCATTTTCCTTGGTGTTCTTGGGCACGGGGACTATGGTGGTCTGCTTGAAACAAGTTGGTATTACAGACCGGGTCAGGGATAATGTCATTGAAGACACTTGCCAGCTGGTCAGTGCATGCTCTGAGTACTCATCCTGAATTCCATCTGGCCCGCAGCCTTGCGAATGTTAACCTGTTTAAAGGTCTTATTCACATCGGTTAATAAGGCTGATGGAACAGATCTCACAGTTTTCCGGAACAGCTGGTGCTATCATTCATGGTTCAGTGTTACTTGCCTTGACGCGAGCATAGAAGGAATTTAGCTCGTCTGGTAGGCTCGCGTTGCTGGCAGCTCACGGCTGGGTGGCTCGCGGCTGGGTTTCCCTTTGTAATCATTGATAGTTTGCATGCCCTGCCACATTCGTCAAGCGTCAGCCGGCGTAGTATGATTCGATGTTAGTCCTGTATTGATGCTTTGCCTGTTTGAAGGCTTGTCGTAGGTCTTAGCAGGATTTCTTAGAAGCGTCCGGATTAGTGTCCTTGAAAGCGTCAGCTAGCTTTTGGCTCAGTGCGGATATTGCCTGTAATCCATGGCTTTTGATTGCGGTATATACATACGTACTTACGGTCACTGTGGGGATGACATCGTCAATGCACATATTAATGAAGCCGGTGACTGATGTGGTAAACTCCTCAATGTTATTGGATGAATCCCGAAACATATTCCAGTCTTTGCTAGCGGAACAGTCCTGTAGCTTAGCACCGCTTCATCGGACCATTTCCGTATTGAACGTGTCACTGGTACATCCTATTTGACTTTTTGCTTGTAAGTTTGAAGTAGGAGGATAGAGTTATGGTCTGATTTGCCAAAGGAATGGCGGGGGAGGGCCTTGTATGCATTTCTTTGTGTGGAGTGAAAGTGATCTAGAGGTTTGTCACCTCTAGTTGCACATATGACATGCTGGTAACAAGGTAAAACGGATGTCAGTTTCCCTGCATTAAAATCCCTGGCCACGAGAAACGCTGCCTCTGAATGTGCATTTTTCTTGTTTGCTTATGGTGAAGGCAATATGGTGGTCGGATGTAACTCACTGGTGGTCGGATATCACCTGGGAGTATTTGGTTCTACCTGTTCCGTTCTTCACATCAGTACAGACAAAGAATTATGTGGATCGGAAGCTACTTTCATTTGGGATGCACCGATAATGTTTAAAACATAAACATGCACTCCTGAGCTCTGTTGGGGCGTAGGGGTTGATGCGGTAGGGCAGGGGTTCCTAAACCTTTTCACTCAGGCCCCCCTTCCAGCAATGGAACATTCCGCTCCGCCTCCGTGCATGCGCCCAATGTCTATTTCTATCGGCACAAGCACTGTTCACACCCCTTGCACATTTTGCAGGTTTAAAGCCCATTTCCTGTAATTCTATACATGTCTAATGTGTATTCATGTGATATTTGAGTGACTCAAACATTGCAACAAAATCTATGGGCTAACCAACCTAGCTAAAAAACTTCAGCTGACATGGGCTAGTTGATCTAGACCAGGGGTGTCAAACGTACGGCCCGCGGGCCGGATCAGGCCCGCAAACGGGTTTAATCCGGCCCGCGAGATGATTAAAAAAGATTTTTAAAGTATAAAAATGCGCTGCAATTTTTCTATAAAATAAACCGCTGTTCCAATTGCGTCCACTGGATGGCGCAATAGCAATTGTGTTAAGCAAGCAAACTGTTTATACCGGGGCAGAGCAAGTAGGTCAAGCACGTGCAGCCAATGAGCTACTTTGTTTTGCCTGCGATATTTATTACGGCTTCTACTTTTAACATTATGTGCTTTGGCACCCTCATTGCCCCAATATGTCTCTGTCAAAAAAGAGAAAAGTGGACGCAGAGTGCAGAGTGTTCCAAGAAAAATGGTCATCCTATTTAATCACGGAATTGAATGGGAAAGCTGTATGTTTGGTGTGTTCAGAGAATGTTGCAGTGCTGAAAGAATATAACCTTCGTCGCCACTGTGAGTCTTCATGCCGACAAATTTGACAACTTTCAAGGACAGCGGAGATGAGAGAAGGTGAATGAACTGTTGGCGGGTCTGAAGAAACAGCAGTCTGTGTTTACTCACAGCCGAGACATCAGTGACGCTGCAGTGAAAGCTAGCTACCTCATTGCTAATGAAATCGCAGTGGCTTCAAAACCATTTAGTGAGGGTGAATTTGTAAAAACATGCATGATGAAGGCAGCGGAGATTGTGTGCCCTGAAAAGCGGCAGGCTTTTGCAAATATCAGCCTGACAAGAAACACAGTTGCAGACAGGATTTCCGATCTTTCAGTGGATTTGGACAGCCAGTTGAAGCAAAAAGTAAAGTAATTTATTGCGTTTTCGGTTGCAATTGATGAAAGCACGGACATTACAGATGTTGCACAACTGGCCATTTTTTCATCCGCGGAGTTGATGACACATTGACCGTCACCGAGGAGTTCGTGGAGTTGGTGCTGATGACAGATACAACGACAGCAGCTGATATTTTTACCACACTTGTCGGCGTGCTGGACAGGGTCGGAGTGGACTGGTCCCGCGCTGTCAGCCTGGCTACAGATGGTGCGCCCTCAATGATCGGGAAAAAAGCAGGCGTTGTGACAAAGTTCAGAGAGAAAGTGCAATCTGCAAATGGAGGACGTGATTTTTTGACTTTTCACTGTATTTTGCACCAGGAGGCTTTGTGTTGCAAGTCATTAAAGATGGATAACGTCATGAAGGTGGTCATCCAAACTGTTAATTTCATCCGATCCAGAAGCCTGAATCACCGTCAGTTTGACAGCCTTCTCAGAGAGAAAGACCACATCTATGGCCTGCCATACCACACTGAGGTAAGATGGTTAAGCCGAGGTGCTGTGCTGAGGCGTTTCTTTGATTTACGAGAAGAAATTGAACAGTTCATGGAAGAAAAGGGCAAACCAGTGTTAGAATTTCATTCCGCAGAATGGATGCCGGACCTTGCATTTATGGTGGATGTTACAGAGCACCTGAATAACTTGAACAAACAGCTGCAAGGGCGCAACAAAGTTGTCACGCAGTATTATGACAGCATACGTTCTTTCAAGTTGAAGCTGTCATTGTGGGAGACGCAACTTGCCGGTGGTGATGCAATTCACTTCCCCTGTCTGAAAAATGTGTGCGCGACCCAACATGTGGCAGACATGAAGCGGTTCAAAGATAAAATAGCTGGACTGTTACGGGAGTTTGAGCAACGCTTTCAGATTTATGTTTATATGTTTTTATGTTGATGTGCTATTGTTTTTAATTGTTTTTATTTTATTTGTATATTTAACCTATTCTTGACTCTGTGGTTCTTGCACTTGTTTGGGGAACAGGATTTCATTATTTTTATCTACATTTCTGCCTGAGAAATGACACCCTGATATAGTTCTGTGATCTGTGAAACAGTTCTGTTAATCACTGAGGCATTGTGTGTTTGTGTGTTCTTTTTCTTTAGAATTTTCAAATAAACTTGACATGTTTTATGATTAATAGTGATGTTGTGCTTGTACTATTTTGGACACACTGTCCTCAGGCTCCAGCTTTATGTTGTATGTTGATCGTATTAAAACAAAGAAAACAATCTGAAGTTGTTGTTTTTAAGTTATATATACCATGATTTTTCCGGTCCGGCCCACTTGGGAATAGATTTTCCTCCATGTGGCCCCTGAGCTAAAATGAGTTTGACACCCCTGATCTAGACATTTATGACAAGTTATAAATGGCTCTCTAAGGTATGCAATGACTGACATGACGAGGAAAACTTATGATGCACTACCTAATTTTGAAATTGCGACTTGTACTTTCTACTATTACAACTTTCAAGAATAAGTTGAAAGCCGGACTGAGTTCCTTCACATTTTTTTTTCTCCAAATGTATTAAATTGTTTTTGGGGGGGGATCCTCGTGCCCTGCCTGGCGCGCCCCACAGTTTTGGAACGACTGCGATAGGGGATCAGTTTGTTTTCCCCTCTACCTGTATGTATGTAGAATCTTTAACCCCCCTCAAAAAAAACAACATAATAAAATAATAACATGCACTCCTGTATGGACTTATAGAACCCTTGAAGTTTTTTGTTTGCAGTTTGAAATGCATATCGCTAGGTGCTGTAACGGATCTCACCCTATGTGTCTCATCATAGTCACGTTGTTGATGAACTGAAAGAGCCAGCACTGCCATTCCTACGGATCCTCCTGCAGCACATATGCTTCCGGGTAAAACTACATTAACTTGAAAATGAAATCCATACAATTGAGTCAATTCAGAACTAATCCAAGCTCTCAAAGAGAATTTACTCATAAAGACATTGGATCACATTAGATAATAGCTTTGTCCTGGCATGGATTTTCCAGATGGTGGACAAGACAGACTACCGTACGCATGGGGCCCAGGCCGTGGCCAAGCTGCTGACCAAAATGCCCTGTGCAGACTACATGTCATTTATCAAGTGGTTGTTTGATTACTCCAGACAATCAAAGGTAAGCTCTGTCACGTATGACTTAGTTGGGCTTTGAGCTGTTGGCTTTGAACTGCACCTGAACTTGGTCTAATCTTTCTGCTGTCTTCCCCCAGGTGGCGTACCGGATGTTTGCTCTGGACGTGGCCATGGCTCTGCTGGAACAGCCAGAGAGGGAAGCAAATGAAAATGTGGACCCAGAACTAGTCTCCTTCCTGCCCCACAGGTTCCTGGTCCACAACATGGTGTTTGGCCGTCGCTCAGACGCTTCGCCCACAGTCCGAGGCCACGCCCTCACCTGCCTGTCCCAGTGCCTGGAGCTGCCCTCCATGAACGCCACACGCAGCGTCAAAGAGCTCTTCTCCACCAGTGAGAGTCACACACACATTCACTCTCACACAAACAAACACGTATGCATGTATGTGCACATGCACAAATCACCGAATACTAGTTGCATACTAAACTGTAGTTTGTCATTTCTATCAATTTTAGCATCTGCGCAGACTGTCTTGGAGGTTGACGGATCTGATGGTAATCTCTACAACAGCTTTAAATCCAGTAATACAGTTGGATATTTTTGTTGATGTATTCTTTCTTTCATTGTACAAACTCAATGTGCCCTGCTCCTTTCCTTTTTTAGGCACTTTAAATTCACAGACCACCCAAAAAACTTTCAAGACTTTACCTTTCAAGACTATTGAGATCACAAACAATGACAATGCAAGTTTTGAGTGTAAGTCTATCTTTTTATTTTTCTAAGGCTTTTTAGTTATTTAGTCAAACCATTGTTAGGTAGGACATGATTTCAGTATTTGATGGTAATGTGATGCTTGTGTTTTCTTTAGCAAAGGACACAATGGCTTTACTGAAGCGCCGTGTGAGTGACCCAAAGACCAATGTGAGGAAGTGTGCACTGCAGGTACGTACTTCAATGTCTTTGTTTAATGTGTGTACTGTACAGTGTGTCAATAGTTGACTTGACATGGCTTAAAAAAAAGTTGTAGGCTCCTCTTGCGTGCTTGTATGCCATTAACCATCTTGAGTCAATTTCTGCGGCCCTGGGAAGTGGAATTAGCATAATAAAAAAATCCCCATTTAAGAAATCTCTGTTAGCAATATCTGGCTTTTTGCATGGGCTGCGTCTCAATTCACTGCATCCGCCGAAATCAGTGAAAGGTGGCAGAGCTACAGTGGTGTTTCAGACCATGAGACGTCCCAAAAATCGGTCTTCTCAAGAAAACATCTGTAGCGTCCGAAGGGTTTGGC
The DNA here is from genome assembly GCF_964263955.1 of Coregonus lavaretus. Classification (NCBI taxonomy): domain Eukaryota; kingdom Metazoa; phylum Chordata; class Actinopteri; order Salmoniformes; family Salmonidae; genus Coregonus; species Coregonus lavaretus. The sequence goes on from NC_140002.1 coordinate 17,040,436, forward strand.
CTATACACTTTTATGACCCCTTTATGGAAAGGTGAGACTCTTGAACACGTGCTCTAGGACGCTCACAAGACTCGCCTGAAGGTAGCCTGGTACCAGTTTTAAAACATGAATGAAAGTATATATGGAAGTAGTTTAGTGCCTACAAAAATGGGGTTAAATATGTCTGTCTATGTTTCCTGATCTTTCTTTTCTCAGATATAGGACAGACACTTCAAAACAAACTTCCCCTAAGATTTCTTTGGGGACTGTTTTTCCATGTATGACTCTGTTATTCATTGCATTTATATGGGCTAATAGCAGTAAAGCCAAATTCAATGTTTAATCAAATAATAATAAAAAATACCTGAAGGGGTCCTAGCATTCAAAATCAAATATCTAAATGATTCTTGGTATGACCATAATACAATTCAAAATGTTAGCTTAGTAGAACCACCTCCCCCAAAGGGTTAAAACACAGATTGTGGAACGCACATTTCTTGCTTGTTACTCTTTGCACCTGCTGGGGCAATAGAAGGTGTGCAAATACGACCAACCCCCTCTTTTAAAAAAATCTCACCAACCCTCACTGTGTCCAGGCGATGATGGGCCTGCTGAAGCACAACGTGATCATGCTCAGTGAGGAGAACCTGGCTGTGCTGTCGGAGCGCACCCGTGACCCCGCCCTGTCTGTCAAGAAGAAGGCCCTGCAGTGCCTCATGGACCTCCTCGCTGTGAGTAGCTAGCTCTGTCTGTCTGTCTGGGTGGCACTGCTCACTGCCTGGCCTTCCACTACCCTCTAGTTCATGGTACTGTTGGGGGTACTTGAGGACTGGAGTTGGGAAACACTGCCCTAGTCTAGTTGAGCTTCTGCCATATTGTTAATGAGCAGATCAACGCTTCCATCCTATTCATCTATGGCGCTTCCATGGTCCAGGAAACCGGCTCATAAGGTCTAGGAGCCTTGTAGATCCCTCTCTATCTCTGGCCAGTATAGCCAACTTCAGTCATTCACAATCACTCTCCTCTGTTCTTTTTTCTTTCCTCCATATTTTTCTCATGTCACCCGTGTCTGTGCCTACCCCTCCACTCAGGTCCACCCAGAGAACAGCCTGGTACAGAAGGCGTGGCTGCGGGGCGTGGTGCCGGCCGTGGTGGACGTAGAGAGCTCGGTCCAGGAGAAGGCCCTGGAGTGCCTAGAGCAGACCATCCTCAGCCAGGTGAAGAGCCACGGCTCCTACAGCTACAAGGACGCCCAGCAGACACTGACCTGGGACCTGCTGGGCCTGCTGTGTGACCTCTGCCAGGACCTCGGGTAGGTGCACTTTCATGCTGCTTTCGGGGACTTCATGTTAATTAAAGTGCACCTCCCCACAGCCAATATTATATTAAATATGTATTAATCATACATCTAACATTCAAACAAAAATTTGACCTGAACAATTAACTTCCATAGTGTATCTAAGTTTATTTTATTAAACCTTTGCATTCCTCATCCTCTACAGCCGGTACTTCAGCAGGGCCTTCACAGTGTGGTCCAAGCAGAACAAGTTCACCGCAGCCTTCATCAACGACCTCATCTCTCACACGGAGGCGGAGCACGCGGCCGGGGCGTGGCTACTGCTCTCTAAAGTTGCCAGCTCTTGCCCCCGACTCGACTACGGAAAGATCTTGGACGCCTGGGACGACCTGGTCAGGTCAGTGTGGATCAGGCTATTGAGAAATATATCTTACAGTATTTATGATCTTTTTGTAAATAAATGTATCCGACCCTCTCTCTGGCCATGTCTTAATACTAAAACAATGCATCCTTTCTTCCTCCCTTCCTTGAAGTATTTCCTGACCTTAGACAACGTGATGGGTGAAAAGAGGTTTCACAACATGGCTTTCACCAATCCAGTCACTATACAGACTGTTCATTATGTCAAGAAAGGGAGGCTGTGTATTTTCAAACAGCCCCTCTCCTGTGTTTGTCATGTTTTATTTTCTAGGTCAAAGAATGTCACAGTGACAACATCCTGCCACATCCTGTGCGTGATCGGGGACATCGGCGAGCATCTGAACGAAGACACCAAGAGCAGGATTGTCGGTGGGTGTCTAAGTTGCTTTGAATGGGATTACACAGGAGGAGCTGTCAAGATGGCTCCTTCCAGGACATAAAATGAACACCTGCCAAATGCGGCTAGATTTAGCTATTGGCGGGTAAGAATGTGTATTTCACCAGCCACATTGGCGGATGGTCAATTTGCAGGGCTCTACAGTGCGAGCATTACATTCGCGAATAAAAAATATTAAAAAGTAAAGTATGAGCACATGTGAGTTGCAGTTTTTCTGCCATTTTGTTTCATATCTGCTAATCGTACAAATAAATATGCATCCTATATCCTACCTCATGCAGCAATACTGCCTGGCAGAGGAGCTGTGCGTACTGAGTGAAGTGCTGATATATTTAGTTTTGGAGGTGCTGCGCACAAGCATAAAAGTTGGTCTAATTTACTCAAGTTTACAAATTGAGACTTTTTCCAAGTGTCTCTTGGCTATTTAAATTGTTTTGTTCACAAGCTCGGTTGTTTTTCAATGTTATTTTGAGTCTGCTGCTTCAGCTGATAGCGAAGAGACGCCCTAGTCAGATCTCAAATCTAACACATGACAACTGGAGTGGCCAAGTTACCATGGTAACATCCTGCCCTTAAAGGGGCAGCTGAATATTTTGTCTCATCTGATATTTTTGTTAAAAGACTCGGGTCACAAAAAAATAATATAAAATTGCATTATACCACATTAATTCTTACTAATACAATTCTTGTTTTAGAAACATTACAAAGTATGGTTGTCTGTTTTTTGATGTAATTATGTCAAAAATATTTTAGCTGGTAAAGAAATCTGAGTGGCTGGTGTCTGTGTGTGTGTGTATATATATATATATATATATATATATATATATATATATATACATATACATATATACATATATATATATATACACACACACACACACACACAGTGGGGGAAAAAAGTATTTAGTCAGCCACCAATTGTGAAAGTTCTCCCACTTAAAAAGATGAGAGGCCTGTAATTTTCATCATAGGTACACGTCAACTATGACAGACAAATTGAGGGGGAAAAAATCCAGAAAATCACATTGTAGGATTTTTTATGATTTTATTTGCAAATTATGGTGGAAAATAAGTATTTGGTCACCTACAAACAAGGAAGATTTCTGGCTCTCACAGACCTGTAACTTCTTCTTTGAGGCTCCTCTGTCCTCCACTCGTTACCTGTATTAATGGCACCTGTTTGAACTTGTTATCAGTATAAAAGACACCTGTCCACAACCTCACAGTCACACTCCAAACTCCACTATGGCCAAGACCAAAGAGCTGTCAAAGGACACCAGAAACAAAATTGTAGACCTGCACCAAGCTGGGAAGACTGAATCTGCAATAGGTAAGCAGCTTGGTTTGAAGAAATCAACTGTGGGAGCAATTATTAGGAAATGGAAGACATACAAGACCACTGATAATCTCCCTCGATCTGGGGCTCCACGCAAGATCTCACCCGTGGGGTCAAAATGATGACAAGAACGGTGAGCAAAAATCCCAAAACCACACGGGGGGACCTAGTGAATGACCTGCAGAGAGCTGGGACCAAAGTAACAAAGCCTAACATCAGGAACACACTACGCCGCCAGGGACTCAAATCCTGCAGTGCCAGACGTGTCCCCCTGCTTAAGCCAGTACATGTCCAGGCCCGTCTGAAGTTTGCTAGAGTGCATTTGGATGATCCAGAAGAGGATTGGGAGAATGTCATATGGTCAGATGAAACCAAAATAGAACTTTTTGGTAAAAACTCAACTCGTCGTGTTTGGAGGACAAAGAATGCTGAGTTGCATCCAAAGAACACCATACCTACTGTGAAGCATGGGGGTGGAAACATCATGCTTTGGGGCTGTTTTTCTGCAAAGGGACCAGGACGACTGATCCGTGTAAAGGAAAGAATGAATGGGGCCATGTATCGTGAGATTTTGAGTGAAAACCTCCTTCCATCAGCAAGGGCATTGAAGATGAAACGTGGCTGGGTCTTTCAGCATGACAATGATCCCAAACACACCGCCCGGGCAACGAAGGAGTGGCTTCGTAAGAAGCATTTCAAGGTCCTGGAGTGGCCTAGCCAGTCTCCAGATCTCAACCCCATAGAAAATCTTTGGAGGGAGTTGAAAGTCTGTGTTGCCCAGCGACAGCCCCAAAACATCACTGCTCTAGAGGAGATCTGCATGGAGGAATGGGCCAAAATACCAGCAACAGTGTGTGAAAACCTTGTGAAGACTTACAGTAAACGTTTGACCTGTGTCATTGCCAACAAAGGGTATATAACAAAGTATTGAGAAACTTTTGTTATTGACCAAATACTTATTTTCCACCATAATTTGCAAATAAATTCATAAGAAATCCTACAATGTGATTTTCTGGATTTTTTTCTCTCCATTTTGTCTGTCATAGTTGACGTGTACCTATGATGAAAATTACAGGCCTCTCTCATCTTTTTAAGTGGGAGAACTTGCACAATTGGTGGCTGACTAAATACTTTTTTTCCCCACTGTATGTGTATATGTGTGTGTGTGTGTGTGTATATATACAGTTGAAGTCGGAAGTTTGCATACACTTAGGTTGGAGTCATTAAAACTAGTTTTTCAACGACTCCACTAATTTCTTGTTAACAAACTATCGTTTGGCAAGTCAGTTAGGACATCTACTGTGTGCATGACACAAGTCATTTTCCCAACAATTGTTTACAGACAGATTATTTCACTTATAATTCACTGTATCACAATTCCAGTGGGTCAGAAGTTTACATACACTAAGTTGACTGTGCCTTTAAACAGCTTGGAAAATTCCAGAAAATGATTTCATGGCTTTCGTAGCTTCGGATAGGCTAATTGACATCATTTGAGTCAATTGGAGGTGTGCCTGTTGATGTATTTCAAGGCCTACCTTCAAACTCCGTGCCTCTTGGCTTGACATCATGGGAAAAGCAAAATAAATCAGCCAAGACCTCAGAAATAGAATTGTAGACCTCCACAATTCTGGTTCATCCTTGGGATCAATTTCCAAACGCCTGAAGGTACCACGTTCATCTGTAAGTATAAACACCATGGGACCACGCAGCCGTTATACCGCTCAGGAAGGAGACGGGTTCTGTCTCCTAGAGATGAACGTACTTTGGTTCGAAAAGTGCAAATCAATCCCAGAACAACAGCAAAGGACCTTGTGAAGATGCTGGAGGAAACCAGTACAAAAGTATCTATATCCACAGTAAAACGAGTCCTATATCGACATAACCTGAAAGGCTGCTCAGCAAGGAAGAAGCCACTGCTCCAAAACCGCCATAAAAAAGCCAGACTACAGTTTGCAACTGCACATGGGGACAAAGATCGTACTTTTTGGAGAAATGTCCTCTGGTCTGATGAAACAAAATAGAACTGTTTGGCCATAATGACCATCGTTATGTTTGGAGGAAAAGGGGGGGGGGCTTGCAAGCAGAAGAACACCATCCCAACTGTGAAGCACGGGGGTGGCAGCATCATGCTGTGGGGGTGCTTTGCTGCAGGGGGGACTGGTGCACTTCACAAAATAGATGGCATCATGTGGAAGGAAAATTATGTGGATATATTGAAGCAACATCTCAAGACATCAGTCAGGAATTTAAAGCTTGGTCGCAAATGGGTCTTCCAAATGGACAATGACCCCAAGCATACTTCCAAAGTTGTGGCAAAATGGCTTAAGGACAACAAAGTCAAGGTATTGGAGTGGCCATCACAAACCCCTGACCTCAATCCGATAGAACATTTGTGGGCAGAACTGAAAAAGTGTGTGCGAGCAAGGAGGCCTACAAACCTGACTCCGTTACACCAGCTCTGTCAGGAGGAATGGGCCAAAATTCATCAAACATTTGACCCAAGTTAAACAATTTAAAGGCAATGCTACCAAATACTAATTGAGTGTATGTAAACTTCTGACCCACTGGGAATGTGATGAAAGAAATAAAAGCTGAAATAAATCATTCTCTCTACAATTATTCTGACATTTCACATTCTTAAAATAAAGTGGTGATCCTAACTGACCTAAGACAAGGAATTTTTACTAGGATGAAATGTCATTAATTGTGAAAAACTGAGTTTAAATGTATTTGGCTAAGGTGTATGTAAACTTCCGACATAAACTGTATACAGTGCTGTGAAAAAGTATTTGCCCCCTTTCAAATTTTCTCTACTTTTGCATATTTGTGATACTGAATGTTATCAGATCTTCAACCAAAACCTAATATTAGATAAAAGGGAACATAAGTGAACAAATAACACAACAATTACATATGTATTTTATTTATTTCATAAAGTTATGCAACACCCAATTCCCCTGTGTGAAAAAGTAATTGCCCCCTTACACTCAATAACTGGTTGTGCCACCTTTAGCTACAATGACTCCAACCAAATGCTTCCTGTAGTTGTTGATCAGTCTCTCACGTCGCTGTGGAGGAATTTTGGCCCAGTCTTCCATGCAGAACTGCTTTAACTCAGTGACGTGTGGGTTTTCAAGCATGAACTGCTCGTTTCAAGTCCTGCCTCAACATCTCAATTGGGATTAGGTCTGGACTTTGACTAGGCCATTCCAAAACATCAAATTTGTTGCTTTTTAGCAATTTTCATGTAGACTTGATTTGTGTGTTTTGGATCATTGTCTTGCTGCATGACCCAGCTGCGCTTCAGCTTCAGCTCACAGACGGATGGTCTGACATTCTCCTGTAGAATTCTCTGATACAGAGCAAAATTCATGGTTCCTTCTATTAAGGCAAGTCGTCCAGGTCCTGAGGCAGCAAAGCATCCCCAAACCATCACACCACCACCACGCTTGACCTTTGGTATGATGTTCTTACTGTGGAATGCAGAGTTTGGTTTTCGCCAGACATTACTGGAACCATGTCGTCCAAAAAGTTATACTTTTGAATCATCTGTCCATAGAACGTTCTTCCAAGAGTCTTGATGATCGTCCAGGTGCTTTTTGGCAAACTTGAGTCAACTTTTTGGATGAGATGGGTCCCATTTATGTCTGGCGAAAACCAAACTCTGCATTCCACAGTAAGAACATCATACGAAAGGTCAAGCATGGTGGTGTGATGGTTTGGGGATGCTTTGCTGCCTCAGGACCTGGACGACTTGCCTTAATAGAAGGAACCATGAATTTTGCTATGTATCAGAGAATTCTACAGGAGAATGTCAGACCATCCGTCTGTGAGCTGAAACTGAAGCGCAGCTGGGTCATGCAGCAAGACAATGATCCAAAACACACAATCAAGTCTACATGAAAATTGCTAAACAGCAACAAATTCGAGGTTTTGGCATGGCCTAGTCAACGTCCAGACCTAATCCCAATTGAGATGTTGTGGCAGGACTTGAAACAAGCAGTTCATGCTTGAAAACTCACACGTCACTGAGTTAAAGCAGTTCTGCATGGAAGAGTGGGCCAAAATTCCTCCACAGCGACGTGAGAGACTGATCAACAACTACAGGAAGCATTTGGTTGGAGTCATTGCAGCTAAAGGTGGCACAACCAGTTATTGAGTGTAAGGGGGCAATTACTTTTTCACACAGGGGAATTGGGTGTTGCATAACTTTATGAAATAAATCAAATAAATATGTAATTGTTGTTATTTGTTCACTTATGTTCCCTTTATCTAATATTAGGTTTTGGTTGAAGATCTGAACATTCAGTATCACAAATATGCAAAAGTAGAGAAAATTTGAAAGGGGGCAAATACTTTTTCACAGCACTGTGTGTATGTATGTATGTATATCTATCTATCTCGCTCTGGATAAGAGCGTCTTCTAAATGAGTTAAATGTATATGTGTATTTATAGATAGATATATGGATATGTGTATGTATGTGTGTATATATAGATAGATAGATAGATAGATAGATAGATAGATAGATAGATATAGATGTGTGTGTGTGTGTGTGTGTATGTATATTTGTGTGTGTGTATCTACCTCACGTGGTCTGGAAATAGCCCTGGCCCTGACCCTAGCTATCCTTAGTCTGTGGATCTAACTTATTTTATCTTTTGTAATGGCAGATGACATTATTACCTGGCTGAAGAGCTTTGACATGCCTCTGGAGGTGATCAGCGCCAGTGTGGAGACTCTGTGTCGACTGGGCAAGGCGGAGGCAGTCAGTGACACACAGGTAGTTTTTGTGTGTGCGAGTCTGAGAAAATGTTGAGGCCTAGGCCCAGATATTTGAATAAATCCCAAGAACTCAATTCCAATATTTAATTTGGAGTGTATTAGCTAACCAGAAGTTGAATTATGCTTTGCAGACATTCCTTAACCAACACTGTGGAGAACTAGTCTCGGTCTGCGAGGCGTATCTTTCCGGCGTCATCCTGAATGAAAAAGGAGCACAGAACTTCAATGAGGATTTGGTGGTGAGAGGAATTAACGTCTAAACAGAATCACTCATTGACAGGTCCTTTGAATACTATTGCAAAGCAAATGTAAACCGGATCTTTTGCATATTAACTGGGCTTCATTGGGGTCATCTTGCCCATCTATCTACCAATTCAATTTTTTCCCCTGTCAGGTAAAGCACCTGTACACACTAGGCGTGGCGTCGCTGCATTGTCCCTCCAAAGTGGGCAAGCGCATCGTGCTCCTGGTCCAGTCTGTCCTCACCTCCAGCGTGGAACAACAGTCAGGTATTTGAATACATTATTCAGAGAATATTAGAATGTTACGGAGCCCTTAAGTGGCAGCAGGGGGGAAAACCTTGGTAAAATCATCTGTTGCACAGTATCTTTGGTCACATTGAATTTATCAGTCTTAAGCATTGTTCTTCTGGTCCATTCACAACTATGTCGAATGTTTCTTTCTACTGTACATGTTTTGTGTGCTTCGTGTTCTAACAGAGGGGTCAGAGGAGCTGGCCGGCTCCCAGCCTCTGTCTCAGTTTAAGGCCTCCTCCATGCCCAGCAGCGTCCGGGCTCATGCTGTCATCACTCTAGGTATGATCTCACCTCAGACCACCTCCCTGGAAATGAATGTATTTTTAGCTGAGACACTGTCCAGAAAAAAAACTTTGCCCCTACACCATTGTGTAATAGATGTATGGTAGTAGAGTATGGGCCTGAGGGCACACACTGAATGTGTTGTAATGTTTTTAAAATTGTATAACTGCCTTAATTTAGCTGGACCCCAGGAAGAGTAACTGATGCCTTGGCAGCAACAAATGGGGATCCATAATAAATACAAATACCATAAGCACTCAGCTCCAAAAATAACTGGATAGCTAACTCTCCACCCCTCCCATCTCCCTCCAGGTAAGCTGTGCCTGCAGCACGAGGAGCTGACCCGCAAGTACCTGCCGGCGTTCGCCCGCGAACTGGAGCTGTGCAGCGAGCTGGCGGTGCGCAGTAACGTGGTGGTGGTCATGTGTGACCTGTGCGTGCGCTACACCAACATGGTGGACCGCTACGTTCCTAACGTGTCGGCCTGTCTCCGCGATAAGGAGCCGCTCATCCGCAAGCAGACCCTCACCATGCTCACTAACCTGCTGCAGGTAGGACTCAGATACGCTACAGACAGCGCCCTCTGCTGTACCGGTTGTGGCCGGAGGACAATAAACGGACTGAAAATGAAGTGCTACTATGGCTTGATTGTGATGATTTAAAATGTATCAATCTTCTTGAAAATGACTATTCCCTCCTAAATGTTGTTCTCAGTCGCTGTAACCCTGGAAATATATATACTTGGAATTCCTAAATTCAGGTTGCCAAAGCCACAATGTAAAAGTTTTTCCTCAATAAACCCGTCACTGTCAGGAAGCGGGTAAAGAATGATGAATAGTTTCTGTTGCTGTTTGTAGGAGGAGTTTGTCAAATGGAAGGGCTCGCTGTTCTTCCGTTTCATTGCAGTGCTGGTGGATTCTGATCCTACCATTGCTAGGTAAGTGGTGATCATTCATATGTATGCTGTCACCAGTTCCAATGCACTCATTACAAAAAGCAACAAATGAACATAAAGCTGAGGGAACTGGTAAATGAATCCCATCGCATATTTATTTCCATTCCAGTCTGTGTGAGTACTGCCTGGTTCACCTCTTGCTCAAGAAGAACCCAGTGATGTTCTCGCAGCACTTAATCGAGTGCATCTTCCACTTCAACTCCTATGAGAAACACAAGACCTACAACAAATTCCCTCAAACGGCCAGGTACAATTATGCTCCTATTTTGGGCTAAAAGTAGTTTTATATTGGCTACCAATTACTTTCTACGAGGAAGGTGATGAGGACTATTCTAAATCAGTGATTCTGAACTTGCACTTTTTGGGATATTGCTGATCAGCCCCTCAGATGGTAAGATGGTCACAACGAGACATTTGCACAGTAAAAATGCTTTATAATCAGTGTATGAGTAGTATTGGACTTGTTCTTTACTGTTGTAGTGTGATTGTGAACTAGCTAGACTATTGAACTGGCAATTCTATTCGAGCAATTGTGTGAAATGGAAATGTGTGCCATGTGTTACAATGGACTTAAGGGTGTCATTTTCGATAGCAATTATGAAGTTTGCCAGTCCCTAGTCCATTACAGGTTGGGAAACACTAGTAAATGTCTGTTTGTTTCCTAGTGAGAAGGCTAAGTTCTCCTTGAAAGGAGCCCAGAACAAAGAGAGGAGGTTCAGGATCTATAGGTTCCTGCTGGAGCACTTCACAGACGCGCAGCGCTTTAACATCACCATCAAGATCAGCCAGAACATCCTTGGTAAGAGCTCCAAGAAAACTGTTCTACATTGAAATTACATTTACTCTTCAAATGTATGCACCTCTGTCTCTCTTGCTCATATGCTCTCTTTGCCTCTCCCTCTCTTTCGCTGTGTCTCTGCCTCCACCCATCCCCCTCAGCGTGCTTCGTGGATGGGGAGCTGCCTCTGGACGGTGACGGGGCGGCAGTGCTGGCTGAGACATTTGGGATCCTCAGCCTCAAGGAGATCAAGCTGTCAGCGCTGAGCGGGGCGGCGGGGGCTGGTGGCGACGAGCCGCAGGAGGACGAGCAGATGGCCATGGCGAAGGCCGTCATGCAGGTGGCCCAGAAGAAAGTGGTCTCACAGGTATGTTGAGCTTTGAATAATGGTATTAGTAAAAATAAATGATGAAAAGGGGGGCCGGGACTCATTGGATTTGGTTGCAATTGAAGCTTTGTTTAATTCTTTACTTTTACAAGCAACACATCTTAATAGGACACACAATGTTGTATTATAAAACAATTGTAGTAGTACTGATAATATTGATGATGTCACTATTTAGCAGTCATTTATATCCGAAGTGACTTGGAATAAACATGTATTTGTCCCACACTACTTAAACCTACAAATGTTGTGTTCCAAGCCACTAGAGGGTGCCAACGGCTAACGAACAAACCTCATCCATCCACCCACAGGTCCAGAAGAAAGTGTTCATCGAGAGCATGATTCCCATCATCATTAATCTGAAGAGCATGCTGGAACAGAAGCGCTCGCCAGTCCTGAAGGACCTCATGGGCTACCTCCAGGTAAGGCAGAGAGGGAAGACAGCCATCATCATGACATCACGTCCGGAGTTTCCCAGTCAAAACTGTTCGCTGCTCTGGCACCCCAATGGTGGAACAAGCTCCCTCACGACGCCAGGACAGCGGAGTCACTCACCACCTTCCGGAGACATTTGAAACCCCACCTCTTTAAGGAATACCTGGGATAGGATAAAGTAATCCTTCTACCCCCCCCCCCCCCCCAAAAAAAAATATAAATAAATAAATTTTATTGTAAAGTGGTTAACCCACTGGCTATAGGGTGAATGCACCAATTTGTAAGTCGCTCTGGATAAGAGCGTCTGCTAAATGACTTAAATGTAAATGTAATTGTCAAGTATAATGTATGATAGCGTCCTTAGAAATTTAGAAATGTAAAATAAATTAAAACAACATAGACATTTTGAAAATATATTTAATAACTTAGGACTGAGCACAGTTTGCCATTCAAGATGTATCCCATAACAATGTTTGTAGCCACCAGGATAGTGAATACTGTGGAGGAGGGCTCTTCTGATTCCAACGCTACATTGGAGTCATTCAATGTCCCTTTTGATTAGCTGAGGTGATTTGGTCAAGTGTGAAACGCTCTTATCTAGAAACATTTGATATTTGATTGCGAAACAGTTTTGGTAACCTTGAACACTTAACTTAATATAATAATGATCCAAAAATAACTTTACAAATACTAAAGATACACTTACTGTTAGCTGTTTTACCACAGATTTCCAGTTTTTTTTGTCGAACACCACTTTGAGCCAACGTTTTTGTGTTCTCTCCGGAGTTTCCGTTAGCTCAGGAAGTGTCATAGTTCAGGTAAATGTGCAACTAGGGATGTTAACCGTTAAGCGGTAAGCTACTAAAAATACATTTGACTGGTCATACTTAAGTCTGTAGGTTAATTAGCATAATTTAGTGGAATTAAATTGGCACGTGTATTTTCTGTCCCGAGTGCAGCTCCTCAAAAAGCTGGTACTGGAGTGAAACATACTTTTATACGCACAGTCATTACGCAACAAATAACAATTCTAAATGCAATCACGTGTTAACTGTTTTGATGGCCACGATTTAAAGAGCTCCTTTTTTTTTCTCAATTTATAATTAAAGAGCGCCTCCCATTCGAGTGCGTAGGCTACAGTCAACGGTAGGCAGGCTATCAGCGCATCACCCACCACTTTGCAATGTGAGCTTGAGGCAGTATCATTGTTTGAAACCTGAACGTTTAACTTTACTTCAAACAAGCAGTATTGGAAAAACATGCCCTAACACTATTGCCTCTGAATGCAACGCTTACCCCAAAAGTTTGCAGAAAACATTGAAAGGAGCTGACACAAAGGAGTCTGTGCCTGTGCTAGCAGTTAGCAAGCATGCACAAACATGTAAACACAGGCCACCAAGGAGAGTACCATCTGTAGCTCTTCAACTTCAGAGATGGACTCTGGTGCAGAACCTAACAATTTGCTCCCGCCTACCATAAAGCCAGTGGTGAAGCAGAGGCCGGTCAGAGGGCTGTTGTAAACTAGAGAAGACAGAAATTGGTTTTCATATCAAGTTTATTTTGTTGTCCAGAAGCCAAAGGCACAATCCTAGTCATATTAGAAACTAATCCTAGTTGTTTCTAACAGAGATTTTCATCTCTGTCACATATGGAACCGCTCGCATTAAGTACGCTGTTTTGCATTTTTGCAAATGTTTTATTAGTTGCTTAATTACAGGAGTTGCGTGTTCAATAATAGCTTTTTGACTGTAAGACGATAGGCTTTCTATTGTTGCATCTTGATGAAAAATGTCCCATGCATGCATGCATAGTATTTTATGTTGGTCATGGCATTTTACTGTTTGGAACCAATTTTGTTGACCGGTTAATGAGGGTCTGTTAGTAGGCAGCCAAATTTACTAAAATGTGCATCTATGTGCAACACAAAACACCTTGTGGAAATCTGTGTTAAAGTGGCACACAGTAAGTGGATCTTCTGTATTTGTGAAATTATTTTGGGTTGATATGAAGTTTCGGAGGTTTCCAAAACCATATTGCACGGAATGATTATTAACGGTTAGACAGGGTGTCGGGACTATTGTTCACATTGGCTGCGCTGTAGTCAATGGTTCGAATGAATACCCAATGGCTGTATGACCCCTTGGGTTCTCAAGCTAGTCTTATCCTAGATCTGTTCTTAAGGGGATACAACACTTCTCCCTGCTGTCTAGCTGACCATGCAGGACTACCGCAGTGAGGTGAAGGAGTTCTTTGCGGCGGACGAGCAGCTTGCGGTAGAGCTGGAGTACAACCTGAAGATGTATGAGGAGAAGGAGAAGGAGCAGGAGATGAAGGCCCACTGTTCCCTGGGAGAGGATGCTGCCTCTGGGGGCACGCCGGTGAGCACTAGGCCTAGTAATGGAGGGAGGGCTTTGAAGATAGGAGTACTTTATTACAGCCCTTACTCTTTGCTGCTAACAGCCTGAATAGCAATCCATCAGGAGCCCTGCTGCTAATGAAGGCATCAAGGGACGATTCCTAACTTCCACTTAAGTCAAAATCTCACTTGCATTGATGTCAATAGGTGAAGATTCTATTTAAGTGGAAGTTAGGATTCTTTCCCAAGATGGCAGCAACAATAACTCATAAACATACATATTTTGGGTCAAATACGGAAGTATCTGTTCCTGTTATTACAAAATAATTTAGATGGATACTGTATCTGGCTGTAAAAAATAGAATATGTCTGACTCAATGTCAGTTGGCTACATATCCCATACATACTCTCATAATTGACTCCTCCACCATACCTCCCCCTCCCTGTCTCTCAGATCCTGGGCTCACCTGCCGCTGCCCACAGGTTCCTCCAGACGGGCTTTGCCACGCCCCAGCCCGTCGTCCCCAGCCACCGAGTCCTGCTCACCCCAAGACTTGCCCAGTCAGACAGGTACAGCTCCTAGCTGCATACATGCACAATGCTTTCATACCTATCTACCAGGGTTTCTGTTATGAAAATTTGGCTCATGACAAGATTTGTATTTATCGGACATATGAGATATGTACCTGTCATCCATATGTATTAGGGCGTCCACCCACGCAGCCAGCACCATCAATAAACAAGGGATATTGGCCATATTTACATGAGCCACATTTACGTGTCCTTAAAAATGGCCTATGACAAATACACACTATTCCTTGTGTTTCGATGTGTCGCATATGCAAAACTTTATAGCCTATTGTTTTATTGGTTTTTACTTTCCTAAAACAGTAATTGTCCACATCACAGTTCAGCTGTCTGAGATTTGAGCACTAAATGCATCAGGGCATTGCATGCATAGGTTTAGGTGTCCACTGTATATTATTACAAAAATAAATTTAAAGGAAGAGAAGCTTAGGCCTAGCCCCAGAGAGGGACAGATGGAGATTTGCCGGCGGCTTGCTACAACACCGACATGCATATATCTATACAGATATAGGTGTACAGAAGGAAGCTAATTCGTGAATTTATCTGAATATTTGTTTTAAAGATAAGCATTATGTTAGATTATAAGAGTGACACTGGTAGTCCTTAAACATTCTTCCTCACCTCAAGTTCAACTGGTGGAGTCCGTTGGAGCGCTGGTGTGCACTGCCTTCATATCATAGGCCTGCAGTATAATAGGCCACTCCAAACCTTCACAAAAGTTTCTAAACTTTATTAGGGTAATATCAAAAGTATCTCAAGCCGGGCCGGTCCTTGCCGTTCTGCCACCATAGGCAAAACACAAAAATGCTGCCCCCGCAAAACTAGATTAGTCCCAGTAAGCAAAATGACATTGAAAAGATGTCTAAAATGTATTTTCCAGATGTTGAAATCAGGTTCATTTTTGGTTCTGAATGAAAGTTGAAAATAAGTAATTTATAGACGTCTATGTTTGGGCCAAATCAAAGCTGGTCCAAACTGGACCAAATCTGAACCAAACAGAGACGTCTATGATTGGTTCAGAACTGCACCATAAAAAGACGTCCAGTCGGCGTCGGTCCGTGCTCACTGGTGTAGCCTACAGTGTTGTCTGGAATTGCATTTTTCTACCGTTTGGAAAACACCAAAAAAACGATGTCCGGACAGAACCAAAAAAATACGTCCAAAAAAGTCTGCTTGTGCTTACTGGGGTATAGCCTACCATGTCCGCCTGCAATGGAATTTTATGAATGCTCATCCATGTGCTAGGCCCACCATTTGTAAAACAGGCCATTGCGTTGGCTTTATTTGTCCTGATTCCTGTGACTAATCAATTTGGCTATTTATGGTTTGAATATAAGCTACCCAACTTTATCAGGAGTTAAGCCAGACAAAATTGATTCACTGTTTACGTAAAAATATTAAGTGGATAAGGAATAACAGTACTTTACCACATTGTCCTAGACACTTGTGCAGGCTCTAGGCCTAATGTGAGCTTCAAGAGTTATATTGTTCCATGCAAAAACCTACACTATTTTTCTTTAAAATAATGCAGATGTTACAATGTTGTTATAACCATGTGAAATGAAACACAATGGGAAGTATAAATTGTGACCGTTGCTTTATTCCTGGGGGAAAAAAAGAATCGGATAAAAATCAAGAACAGACACCTTAACTAAAGTTGGCCGTGTGCAGTAGATCACCTACTGGGTGTCAACAAACAATGGCGATTCAACATGTAGAATCGTCTGGAAATGAAAATGACGGCCAATGTTCTGTGGTCAGAGGCAATAGCACAATCGCCTGCTGCTTTTTACTGTTCAACAGCACGGTCTGTTTTGTCCTTTCTTTGTTGTTTATTCTGGTCTCTAGGGTGTTCATTTCTGTTTAAGGTTTATTGGAGCTCTCGTAATGAACTGCTTTCCTTCTTGCTTACACACTGGGCACATTGGCCTGACATGTTGGAATTGTTGTTTGAGCTTCACCACCTCTTCCCCCTCAAGAACATCTGGACATCCACAATGGACACACACATCTGGGAATGACACTGTGATTGCTGAGTAATACTGCGTCTCCACTTGCATTCCACAGGTTAGCCCCTTGAAAGCAACTACCTGCTCATGATATGGATTGTCTTCTTGGAAAAGCTCTGAACCACATGCAAAAGTGTTCTCATCCCGAATGCATTGGACTGCTTTCTGTTCTTTAGACAGCTTGCTTTTGGCATACAAGCACCTTGGTTTCTCACATTCAACACAGTTGATTGTCGCTCTCACCTTTGCACTGACCATGTCAGCACTCCTCTTTACATTTTCTATATTTGGTGTCAGAGAAGGCCTATCCTTGTCAGTGGTGTCCAAGCTGTACAGATCATCAAATTTCTGGTACTCACGTCTGTCTGCTGTCAATGTTGCGATCAGGCACAAACCTTCATTTCTTAAATTGTTCTTCTGGCTAGCGTGGAGGACCCAGCATGGATCTTCTCCCTTGCATTTCTTATTATTATTATTCTTATTCTTCTTATTATTATTCTTAATACACAAATTAACATTAATGAACATTATTCACATATGATGTATAATATAAGGCAATATTCTATCATATTCAAAAATTATTGGGGAAAAAAGTAATGCAGGAATGTATTCAGTTCATTCATCTACTTAATGGTATAGCTTAACAAGGCTTTAACAAATTAAGACCATACAAATATAAAGGCCTATCATAGACTACCCTTTCTAGGAGAAATATGCTATTGTTAATGAAGGGCAATCCTTCGAATTAGGTCAAATGAATGTAACACTGGAAAAAGTGCAATCCAATCTCGTAATTTAATGTGATTTATAGGGTAATAGAGTAGACTATAAAAAAATATATCTACATCTAATTCAAGAATAACTGACAATAAATAATTGTAATAAAATTCAAAAGATCTGAGCGTGTGATCTGACGCTGTTTGGTCTCTTGCACATCAACTTGGGAAAGCCTCAAGGAAGAGCGGACAGTGCATTATAAACAAAGTGCTGCATTTATTGCCCAAAAAAATAACATCTGATTTGTTTATTTTTTGGGGAAAAGTAATGCAGGGCTTCCGTTAAACAGTAATTCATCTTTGTCCGGCCTTATCGTGAGCCTATTTGCAATGTGTTTACACAGCGGGAAATGCAGAAGTATTCTCTTTTTCGCAATGATCAGCTTGTCAAAAATGAATGGATACAAACTTGAAGCCACTGGTCAACCCTCCCCTAACCCGGACGACGCTGGGCCAATTGTGCGCCACCATATGGGACTCCCGGTCATGGCCGGTTGTGACAGCCTGGAATCGAACCCCAGGCTGTAGTGACGCCACAACACTGCGATGCAGTTCCTTAGACCGCTGCACCACTCGGGAGGCCGTTAGATATTTTCTTTTAACGGAACGTTGGAGTGCTTCAGAGATGCATCTCTCCAACAGCACCCTGGAGAGGCGCACTGGGAATGGACAAGCAAAATATTTTGCGCCTTTGACAAAGTGGCACTGCTTATCAAAGGGCGGCATCAGCGCTCACCTAAAAAGCTCATATGCCAATTGTCATTGTTTTTGGGCAGAATTATGTGAGGTTGTATGTGTTGTTGGAGGTGTGTCTTGGCAAGTTTAGCTCAGAAAATGCCGCCCTCGTCAATCTGCCGCCATAGGCGGACGCCTAATCCTGCCTAATGAGCGTGCCGGCCGTCAAGTCCTTCTTTATAGGGGAAATACAAGCAGGATATTATATTGCGGCAGTTGGAACTTAAAATGGCTCAACAATATGAAACAAAACACTTGTGAAATGGTTTAAACCTTCACAAAAGTTTTAAATAGGCTATATTGCAGCAATTACCAGGAAGTGCCTAACGTTACCGTACCCAACAAATGACAACAATAGGCTGATGATATTTCATAAATAGGCCTACAATAATGATATACTACAATAATTATAAAACAAATGATTATAAATACAAAAAAAGTATCTACCTGAATAGTGAGTTGCACAGTAGCCTGCCTTTGGCCACACCAATGTTCTTCTCATCTTTGTCCACTACAATATTAAAGTGCCATATGGAGGACATCCCCCTTGTAGGCTTTTTACTATAGGCATATTCCAGGGTTTCCATTAGGAAAATGTGGCGCCGGACATTTTGACCAACATTTTAAATTACCGGACATTTGATAAATGTACCTGATCCATATGCATTGGGTGCGTAACCTGATTAGGGTGTCTACACACGGTGCGCAGAATGACCGAGATCACATTTAGAATATGGTAATTCATATTACCAGAACATGCAAGTTGAGGATGCAACGATGTGCAGTCCTTACCGAATTCTGATGTACGCTTTCAACATGTTATTGAATGGAATTTAATGGAATTTATTTAGGTAAACAGACATGTACAACAAAATGTACAATGTGGACCCAGAGGATATCACTTGAAAGTATTCATTAAAACGTTTGTTTCCAAAGTGGTCCTCGGTGGTAAAAACAATAACACATATAATGATTAAAAGGCAAGACAAAATTACAAACAACCATAAATACATATATTTAAATTGCACTTTTCCCTAACCTTAAAAATCATCCATATTAATTTCACATTATAAAATCTATTCATTGCACAGCATACCTAACATTCAAATAAATACACCTGACCAGCAGTAGGGGGCACAAGGGGCAGTGGAGTGGTTTCTCTTACTTAGACAAACTGAAAAACCTTTGCCTGCTTTTTAAAGCTATTTCTACTTTTTCTTTGCTTGATCTCCAAGGGGAGGCTTGGAGAGGCTCTTGTCTAGACAAATGCCTGTATAGAAAAACGTGCTCCTCGCAATACTGTTTACTCTTGGGATTTTACAAGACATAACACTAGCTCTGGTATTGTAACATTTTAGTCATTTAGCAGACGCTCTTATCCAGAGCGACTAACAGTTAGTGAGTGCATTCATTATTTTTTATATATATATTTTTTTTTCATACTGTCCCCCCGTGGGAATCGAACCCACAACCCTGGCGTTGCAAACGCCATGCTCTACCAACTGAGCTACATCCCTGCCGGCCATTCCCTCCCCTGCCCTGGACGACGCTGGGCCAATTGTGCGCCGTCGCAGGGATGTAGATCAGTTGGTAGAGCATGGCGTTTCCAACGCCAGGGTTGTGGGTTCGATTCCCACGGGGGTATGAAAAAAATAAATGTAAGTCACTCTGGATAAGAGCGTCTGCTAAATGACCTAAATGTAAATGTAATAACATTATTTTGCATGACCTGCATTCTCTTTTTCAATTTTTTTGATAGCCCACTACACCAAGCAGAGCAGGCATAATCAAAATGACACTGAATCAAGGTTGAGACAAGCAGTTTCTTAACTTTGATGTTAAAATATCTAGTGTTACGATATAACAATTTCAATTTGTTTGCCATTTTAGAAATAATTTTCAAAGCATTCAGGTCTCCAGAAAGGGATTGATCTAGGGACACACCAATATTTACATTTTAGTCATTTAGCAGACGCTCTTATCCAGAGCGACATACAGTTAGTGTGTGCATACATTTTCATACTTACACTTGTTTTAGATTCAATCTCCTTGCCTGCACAGTTAACCTTTATCTTGTCAGCCCTAAGCAATCTATGTTTTGTTCCAAACAAAATCGATTCAGTTTTTCCCAAATGTAGCGACAATTTGTTGTCAGTCAACCAATGTCCAACAAAATGCAATTCCTTACTCAGGGTCTCCTCTATGTAAACTGTATCCTTCCCTGATACCAGTATGGCTGAGTCATCAGCATAAAGCAGGAGTTTGCACTTTACTGTATCTGGCATATCATTTAACGTATATAAGAAATAAGAGGCCCTAAAATTGATCCCTGCGGTACTCCACAGGATATTTCTTTGGCCTCTGACAGAACATCACCAACGTTACATACTTGTGTTCTGTTGGTCAGATAAGACCTAAACCAATTCTGTGTTGCATCATTTAGACCCATGCATTTCAGTTTCATCAGGAGAATATCATGGTCCACAGTGTCAAACTTTCTGCAAGTCTAACATGACCATACCTGTATTGTTCCTCTTCTCACTTTCCCGCTTGATATGCTCAAAAAGGTGGATAAGGCAAGTATCAGTGGAATGAGCTGTTTGTGCTCGAAGGTATCCCTCAAGTTGATTAAAAACTAATCTCTCAACATCTTTGGATAAGGTGCTGAGGATCAACACAGGCCTGTAGTTTCCTACATTTTTTTTTTTTACTACTCTTCTTGTGGAGCGGAACCACCTGGGCTGTTTTGAAATCATTTGGAAATGTACCACTACTAATAGAAAGGTTTACAATATGCGTTATCATTTTAGCAGTGACACAAGCACTATCCTTTATGAATTTTGCAGGAAGGTTATCCAGCCCAGTTGCTTTGTTTGTGCTCATTAAGCACAGTACAGTCGTGGTCAAAAGTTTTGAGAATGACACAAGTGTTGGTCTTCACAAAGTTTGCTGCTTCAGTGTTTTTAGATATTTTTGTCAGATGTTACTATGGTATAATTACAAGCATTCCATAAGTGTCAAAGGCTTTTATTGACAATTACATTAAGTTTATGCAAAGATTCAATATTTGCAGTGTTGACCCTTCTTTTTCAAGACCTTTGCAATCCGCCCTGGCATGCTGTCAATTAACTTCTGGGCCACATCCTGACTGATGGCAGCCCATTCTTGCATAATCAATGCTTGGAGTTTTTCAGAATTTGTGGGGTTTTGTTTGTCCACCCGCCTCTTGAGGATCGACCACAAGTTCTCAATGGGATTAAGGTCTGGGGAGTTTCCTGGCCATGTTCCCCGAGCCACTTAGTTATCACTTTTGCCTTATGGAAAGGTGCTCCATCATGCTGGAAAAGGCATTGTTCGTCCCCAAACTGTTATTGGATGGTTGGGAGAAGTTGCTCTCGGAGGATGTGTTGGTACCATTCTTTATTCATTGCTGTGTTCTTAGGCAAAATTGTGAGTGAGCCCACTCCCTTGGCTGAGAAGCAACCCCACATATGAATAGTCTCAGGATGCTTTACTGTTGACATGACACAGGACTGATGGTAGCGCTCACCTTGTCTTCTCCGGACAAGCCTTTTTCCGGATGCCCCAAACAATCAGAAAGGGGATTCATCAGAGAAAAGGACTTTACCCCAGTCCTCAGCAGTCTAATCCCTGTACCTTTTGCAGAATATCAGTCTGTCCCTGATGTTTTTCCTGGAGAGAAGTGGCTTCCTCGCTGCCCTTCTTGACACCAGGCCATCCTCCAAAAGTCTTCGCCTCACTGTGCGTGCAGATGCACTCACACCTGCCTGCTGCCATTCCTGAGCAAGCTCTGCACTGGTGGTGCCCCGATCCCGCAGCTGAATCAACCTTAGGAGACGGTCCTGGCGCTTGCTGGACTTTCTTGGGCACCCTGATGCCTTCTTCACAACAATTGAACCTCTCTCCTTGAAGTTCTTGATGATCCGATAAATGGTTGATTTAGGTGCAATCTTACTAGCAGCAATATCCTTGTCTGTGAAGCCCTTTTTGTGCAAAGCAATGATGACGGCATGTGTTTCCTTGCAGGTAACCATGGTTAACAGAGGAAGAACAATGATATCAAGCACCACCCTCCGTTTAAAGCTTCCAGTCTGTTATTCTTACTCAATCAGCATGACAGAGTGATCTCCAGCCTTGTCCTCATCAACACTCTCACCTGTGTTAACGAGAGAATCACTGACATAATGTCAGCTGGTCCTTTTGTGGCAGGGCTGAAATGCAGTGGAAATGTTTTGGGGGGATTACGTTCATTTTCATGGCAAAGAGGGGCTTTGCAATTAATTGCAATTCATCTGATCATGCTTCATAACATTCTGGAGTATATGCAAATTGCCATCATAAAAACTGAGGCAGCAGACTTTGTGAAAATTAATATTTGTGTCATTCTCAAAACTTTTGACCACGACTGTAGATTGGAAACGTTGTCCTCTGTTACCATGCACAGCTCAAACAAATTATTTGTGATACCTTTGCTATGGTAAAAGTTCTTAATGAAAGACAGGCCATAGTGTCCAGAGCAGGTCGGTAACTTCTAAACCAGAGATGAGGCTATAGTGGTAAAAAATGTGTTAAAGTAATTTGCAACCTTTGCCTGGTCATAGCATAAAACATCATCAATATCCAGGCCAATACTACAGGATTTTACTTTATGGGGAGTTTTTGAGCCAATGTCCTTTAGAAATGTCTACAGTTTACGAGGCTGATGTAAGTTGTCATTAACAGCATCTATGTAATGTTGGGATTTGGCCTTATCCATTTTGTATCTTGCCTGGTTTCTACAGTTAATATAACCATCATAATCTTGTTGTAGATTTGTCCTTCTGAATTTGTCCAGGTAGCGATCCCTTTTCCTTATGAGGTCTAAGATCTCGGAAGTGATCCATTTCCCTGACCGCTGTTTGATTCAAATTTGTTTAATTGGAGCCAGAGAGTCGAGTGCAGACAAACAGATCTTTAAAAAGATACCAAGCTTGATCAAGATCATCACAGTTTAGTACATGAGACCAATCCAAAGTTCCAAGTTCTTCTAAAAAAAAAACGTTCCTTTGAGTATTGTTTCATAGACCGTACCTTCTTGTAGTTATTACCTGGCTCAAGTGGCATTTTGGATTTCTTACGGGTACAGTAGGTTACCATATGATCACTAAACCCAATATTTAAGACTCCTGACTGACCAGACGTTTTCTTGGTCTGATACAATAATAAAATCCAAAGTTGATTTACTGTCAATACACACCCGGGTTGGCTCAACAATCAGTTGTTTTAGTCCAAATAACGGATTAAAGTTATACAGGGCATTTACTAATGTACTTTTCTTGGGTGATAACTGCACATTTGTATTAAAATCGCCAAGCAGAATACATTGTAACTGTCCACATTTACTTACCTCAGCCAACAAGACGAGTAACGAACAGCAAAATCACTAGCCTGGCAGTCTACTATAGTAAAAAAGTTTAGGCTACCTATTCTATTGGTCAGCTTGTCGATAAAGAAATAGCCTATTCCAAACACTCTGGGACAGTTGTGGGACGATGGATCCCAAATTCATACAACCAGTAGGCCTAGGCTACATGAGTCTGATGCAACAGTTCAAAATGTTTAGTTGATAAACTATTATTTATTCACATTATAAGCGCAGCAATGCGCACAACACAGTAGGCTACACATGAATGTTCCATAATGCTAAAGGCCACTGCACATGTTAGTGGTTTCATGTGACAGATGAAATTATCTGTTAGAAATGTAGAAAGGGAGGAGATCTAATAGGCTACTTTGAAGCAAGGTAAGACATGCGTCATATGTACTAAAGCGTTCAGGTTTCAAACAAGTATACTGTATGTTTTCAAAATGCATACTGCCTTCGGCTCATTGCAAAATGGTGTGTGACGCACTGATAAAGCCTGCCTTCCGTTGCCTTTTGATGCCGCGTTCAAAACAACTGGGGACTCGGAAATCTCTGACTTCCAACTTCAGTGCGTTCGAGGCAACTGGGGGGAAAAAACAAGCTCCGACTAGGAAAATAGTTTTCAACGGTCATCCAACTCGGAATTCCAACTCGGGAACTTGGGCCTCTTTCAAGAGCTCTGACTTTCCGACCTGAAGATCACTGAAGTCATGATTTGACCTCGTATTTTCCAGAGTTCACATTTGTCTTGAAAGCACCACAAGATGCTGCTGCTGCTGCAGCAGCAGCTCTTGTGCTGTCAGACAGATTTTCCACTCAAAGGCTCTGTATCTGTATAAATTATGCTAATTAACCTATAGACCGATAAGCATGACCAGTCAAATGTATTTACATCAACTGGTATTTCCATCAATTTAATAAGTATTATTTCGCAATGGGATTTTTTTCTTCTTCTCCCGGCCAATGTCCGGTGCCAATTTTATTTATAACTTTTCTATTTTCTTTATTGGACAAAAGACTGCTATTACCGCCTAACGGAAACCCTGGCATACTCTAACTTTCATTTTACTTCAATGAAAAAGGCCTCCATCTTTGCAATCAACAGTAGCCCAAGGCTCCTCTCTCGCGCTCTCTCTCTCTCCTCAGCAGTAGGGGCAGGCACGTAAGGCAGCACGCAACAATGCATTATTTATTTTATTGGCCAAAAGCCGGCAATTACCGGCTAATGGAAACCCTGCTACCTACCTACTGTACATACAGTGCATTCGGAAAGTGTTAAGACCTTGACTTTTTCCACATTTTGTAAAGTTTCCCTTATTAAAAAATGTATTACATAATTTTTTTCCCTCAATCTATACACAATACCCCATAATGACGTTGATATTTCTACAACTTCATTGGAATCCACTTGTGGTATATTCAATTGATTTGGACAAGTTTCTCTGGTCTGACAATTTCATCCATGTTAGAACAAGGCTGTAACGTAACAAAATGTGGAAAAAGTCAAGGGGTCTGAATACTTTCCGAATGCACTGTACCTCCCTACCTACCGCCTTAAGGCTACTTATACTTGCTGTGAAAATCTTAGACCCATTTTACATCACATTGAATCCTCTGTACTGCAAGGTGGGGTGAAGATGTCTAGACACATTCCAGTCCCAGATTGAGCAATCTCAAATGGAGCTATTAAATGCGTAATAATCGATTAGGTCCAATGCAGCCATTTATTTTATATCAATATCAAATCATATCTGGGTAACAATTAAGTACATTACTGTGATTGTTTTCAATTAAAATGGTCGAAAAGAAACACTGCTTTTTAGCAAAGAGCAATTTCTCAATCAAGAATACTGCTAAGAATGTCTGGGAGGGGGGATCTAAGTGGGGAGGTGAAAACGGAACTAGCTGTTATTGGCAGAGGTTTGGAACTCTTTCTTATTGGTTTATTAATTAATTTACCGCCTGGTGATGTCGCTAGGCAGGCCAAAACTCCATCCCACCAAAACGGGCAGAAATTTCAGGCGGCATTATAATTTTCACAGTATTATTCCAACCTCAGTGTGGAAATGTATATAAAACACAGGAAAATCACGTTTTTGACTGCACTGGGCCTTTTGATCTGGCACTAGAGGCATTACTCCCATCATTATTTTATTTTTTTAGTCATTTAGCAGACGCTCTTATCCAGAGCGACTTACAGGAGCAGTTAGGGTTAAGTGCCTTCCTTGCTCAAGGGCACATCGACAGATTTTTACTTCAGCTACACCTATAACCACATTCTACTATTACCACCACCACTATGGGCACATCTTGCTGCGATGTGGAATGGGAGAGCGTAAATAAGCCTTGTGTCTCTGACTGGGTGTTGTGCTTGAACCCCAGGCGTCAGCCACCGCAGCAGAGGAGCGGGCCACACAGGAGCTGGGTCAAGGCGACCAGCGACAGAAACGTCACACCCCTGGATGGATCAGGTACAGCCGCCTTTCATGACCGTACCGCTGACGAGACGGATTTAGATGGAGCTAGCCAACTCAGACAGACTTGGTGAGATGTGATTCCATTTTTGACAGATTTATTTTTCTTGTGTTCCACTATTACAGTGAAGCTGAAAGGAGGTGTCTGCGATCGAGCTATAAGCACCCCGCAGGGTAAGTTGGACAAAACCGGATCTGAATCCCCCCCCTCTCCTTCAGGAGTTAGACCCCCTTCCGCATGCCAAGAGCTTAGGGTGTGTGCATGTCCCAAGAGCAGGTAACATTGCATGAGGAGTATCATGTGGAACTGAATGGATCACACTGCTCTACACATTCAATCTCTATATGCATTGATCATGCAGTGGTTACTGTCCGTTGTGCCCAATAACGCTGATGCTGCTAGAGTTCCCTCATTGGAGAGCTTTGGACATGGGGTCTTGGAGAGCTTTGGACATGGGGTCTTGGAGAGCTTTGGACATGGGGTCTTGGAGAGCTTTGGACATGGGGTCTTGGAGAGCTTTGGACATGGGGTCTTGGGGAAGGAGCCTTCTGAATATCACAATGGGGGGTGTTTTTTCCAGGTACTGTCAACAATTTACTGACTCAGTGAAAGCTCCTTCATGTAGAGCAAAAAGAGCTGCCGTTGAGCAACAAGTCGATGCCTGGCAGCCCCATGATAAATCCCACCAAACACGTTGTCCAGAGGTGGTCATTTCCCAGTCAATGAAGTCCTCAATTGGCACTAACTGGCCAAGCTGCAAAGTCGGACGTTCTACCATGTTTTTAAAACTAACCCTAATCATAAATGGCAACTACACCACTTTTCAACCTAATTTTCATTATCTCCAACTAAATACCAGTGTCAACATATATAAAAACAGCGCATTTCTAAGTTTTGTTGATATTATTTTGACATAAAGTTCTGCCCAATGACATCAAAAGTTAAAACATTTTAAAATGTGATTTTTCAAACACTATGAGATTCGCAGTGATGTGGGGAGAAATAAAATACCCTCCTTTGGGCTAGAAACCTGTTGCAGGTTTTGAAAATATTTTTTAAAACTTTTAATCCTACCGTGTGTCACGGGATAATTTTCTTAGGACCGTAGCTTTTTTTTTTTTTTACCACAGATCATTGAAACATACTAAACACAAAAGTATGTGGACACCTGCTTGTCGAATATCCCATTCCAAAATCATGGTTATTAATATGTAGTTGGTACCCCTTTGCTGCTATAACAGCTTCCAGTCTTCTGGGAAGGCTTTCCACTAGATGTTGGAACATTGCTGCGAGGACTTGCTTCCATTCAGCCACAAGAGCATTGGTTAGGTCAGGCACTGATGTTGGGCAATTAGGCCTGGCTCGCAGTCGGCGTTCCAATTCATCAAGTTGTTCGATGGGGTTGAGGTCAGGGCTCTGTGCTGGCCAGTCAAGTTCTTCCACACCGATCTCGACAAACCATTTCTGTATGGACCTCGCTTTGTGCATGGGGGCATTGTTATGCTAAAACAGTAAAGGGCCTTTCCGTAAACTGTTGCCTCAAAGTTGGAAGCACAGAATCGTCTAGAATGTCATTGTATGTTGTAGCGTAAAGATTTCCCTTCACTGGAACTAAGGGGCCTAGTCCGAACCATGAAAAACAGCCCCAGACCATTATTCCTCCTCCACAAAATGTTACTGTTGGCATTCTCCCGACATCCGCCAAACCCAGATTTGTCCGTCGGACTGTCAGATGGTGAAGCGTGTTTCATCACTCCAGAGAATAAGTTTCCACAGTCCAATGGCGGCAAGCTTTACATCACTCCAGCCGACGCTTGGCATTGCGCATGGTGGTCTTAGGCTTGTGTGCGGCTCCTCGGCCATAGAAACCCATTTCATGAAGCTCCTGACGAACAGGTCTTGTGCTGAAGTTGCTTCCAGAGGCAGTTTGGAACTCAGTAGTGAATGTTGCAACCGAGGACAGACAATTTTTACACACTACGTGCTTCAGCACTCGGCGGTCCCGTTCTGTGAGCTTGTGTGGCCTACCACTCCACAGCTGAGCCATTGTTGCTCCTAGACGTTTCCACTTCACAATAACAGCACTACAGTTGACCGGGGCAGCTCCAGCAGGGCAGAAATATGACGAACTGACTTTTTGGAAAGGTGGCATCCTATGATGTTGTCATGTTGAAAGTCACTGAGCTCTTCAGTAAGGCCATTCTACTGCCAATGTTTGTCTATGGAGATTGTGTGGCTGTGTGTTCGATTTTACACACCTGTCAGCAACGGGTGTGGCTGAAATAGCCGAATCTACTAATTTGAAGGGGTGTCCACATACTTTTGTATATGTAGTGAATGTAGACACTGGTTTGGTGCTGGAGATGAGGTTGAAAAGTGGCGGAATTGCCCTTTAACCAAACTACTAACCTTATGCTTAACGTCTAATTTTGCAACATAATATCCCTATTACATGTTACTCAGGTAACATAAATGAAGTTACATTCGGGGAAGGAGTCAGCGCCATCTTCAGTGACCGGAGAACAGGTATGCAACATTTTGACCGATGCCATTTGATCACAAGCGGACACTGTGATAATGTGTTTGGTCTGACTTTTTAGTTTTTTTCTTCATAGGTTCAACGACTGGAGCAGAAGGACGTGTCCTTCAATTGATGTCACCTGATCAGCAGTAAGTACCTTTTTAAAAAAAATCAAAGTCAGCATTAAACCATATAACGGTCAGAATGTTTCATCTAATTAATTTCTTGTGTTTTCAGAACTCCAGTGCCAAGACAATGGAACGTGCAGTCCCCACTCAATCAAAAAAGAACGAGACAAATCCAGCAGTAGCTGTTTCTTTTTCATGTTCTCTTCTGTCCATACTGAACACACTTGATGTCCTATCTAAAATCATATGGATATTTTCTTTATTTTTGTAAATGAAAATCCAGCACGCATGTCAGAATATTATAAGTGAGTTTTATTAATCATAAACATCCGGTTCAAGAATTCTCAGAGGATTTGTACCAGGCCCGAGATGGGCGTTACATTAGTTTGGTTCAGAAAAATCATGTTCTCAATCAAATAAACATGTGAACACTTGAAACGCTTGAACCTTTACATGATTTCAACGCCAACCTCAAGCATTGGAGAAATTAGATGCAAATTAATCAACCTTGGATTGGAGGAAAAGCGTGATTGGCAGTCAGTATTTGGCTTAGCTAGCCCCAACCACAGAACATGTATTGGAATCTCTTTGACTGTGTATTTAAAACTACATATTGCAGGTTTTGAAGAGGGTGATTTAATAAAATATCTTATTTTCGATGCCTTGGAAGTTGCAGGTGTTTTCTGGCCTTTATGGTAAATGTAGGCCTCAAGTAGGCAACATGCTTGAGTGTTTCTCCATCTATTTAATCTGTTAACAAACGTGTATTCTTTCTTCTGTTTGTGTACTAGTACTATGTGTCTTTACTCTTTACCAAAAAGAATTCCCACTATTTAGGCACTAATTCATTACAAATCTCTATTTCTACTCCAATGGAAAAAAGTGTAATCCTTCAAAACAATGCTAAAAGAAAATAATCTATTTACAA
Source organism: Coregonus lavaretus (assembly GCF_964263955.1). Taxonomy (NCBI): domain Eukaryota; kingdom Metazoa; phylum Chordata; class Actinopteri; order Salmoniformes; family Salmonidae; genus Coregonus; species Coregonus lavaretus. The sequence goes on from NC_140002.1 coordinate 17,069,964, forward strand.
AACAAAGCAGATATGGAAAAATTATTTGGGTGGGAAAATGTTCCATTATTCTTGTCTTAAGAATAGGTGGCAATGTCATCATTCCTCTCAAACGCCGTTTGTAGAGTATTAAAAATGCAATTCAGGTTTTTGTGCATTTTGCAGGATTGAGATTGAGAACAATCCCTTTAAAATAAAATGTAAAAATGTGTTAGATGGCATGAAGCTGATCTACTTTTGTAATGTCAGAAGGCACTTAAGAGGAATGATCTTTATCAATGTACAAATGAAAACCTTCAGTACCTGTTTTGTAAAAAAAACTATTTGTATCTGCATTAATTGGTTTCTACTAGCTACAGGCAATTACTGTAACGTTTTGTAACTCTTGGAAATAAATTGATTTGGGAAAACTTCAAATACCATGTCTAAGTCGTTTACTAGAATTTGAAATTCTGTAGGTTTTTTGCCTGGGGTACAGAAGATGGAACAATGATAAACTTCCTATGTGCAAACATTAGGCAGATCGTCTCTACCATGACCATGTATTTTTCAAACCATGGAAAGAGTTTCATATTGCCTCCGAGGGGGGGGGGGGGGGGGGGACGACGACGACACACCAACAGTTATTTATATACAATTGTTAGCCAACATAAACCCTACCCTGTATTACAAATACTCAAAATATTCCTGACATACAGCAACAACAAAAAACTGGACAGTATATTCAATATATACAAGATAAACTCAAGCATAGAAGGACACTTAAAATCAAGAAGCAGCACTGATTGTGTACAGTATTTCCCAGCTTTTGGCTGGTACTCATTGAAGCCTCTTACTGTCCAAGAACTATCTACAAGCATCAACATTTAACTTTCTTTCAATATTAACATGGAAATCCCAGCAGTAAATAAAATATGTAAGACCATTCTAGAACCAAACCTTGATATGTTAATCCAAGTCATTTTGTAATTGCATATTATTATTTTTTTGATCAGAAAGGTGGATTTTTACAGCTGAATACTGAGTGGTTGAAACTGTTAAATATTTTTCCCACAACCAAATAAAAAAAGTATGCTAGTATTTTACAAATATTTAAAAAAGTAAACCTTTATCTATAGGCATTTCAAAATATATTCCATCAAAAATAGTCTGACAAATTTTGCTGGTAGAAAAAAAATGTTATATAAATGACAAAGGTTTGAAGCAAATGTTTAAAGTAGAAATGTGTCATGTTAGATTTACTTCAGAATTTAGCTTGACGTTTTTCCCTCCTGGCAGAACATCTTACATAAATGCTTTTTTCCAGCAGATAGTGTTAAAAGCCTTTTTAAAACATGCGATAACTGTAACATAAAAATCTCCATAATTTAGCAAAATAAGTTGTTTGGTGATAAAAGGGGCAACAAGCAGGTTTCAATACTTTGTCTGTAACGATGGTTAATAGTTCTATATAGATTTGTGAAAACTTGTCACCTTTGGCAAATTTGAATCGTTTCAGACGTGCTGAGAGCTCAAGGCACGTACTGTGGCAGCTCACTGGTCATCTCACACACTTAGTGAGTTCAGTCCAAAGTATCACACCTTTCACTTCCATGCCCTTCGTCTTCCTCTTCAGATGACAAACGAAGATTTGTGTCGGAAGTCGCCCTAGAATAAAAAGGGAAGAGCAAGTAAGGAAAAAGTTGGACTGCCTAGTTTTACTTTTTTGAGTTCAATAATTATTTTTAGTTTTTTCTTTACGCACCTCGTCCTCTGTCCTGACGTAGTCCACTCCGTCTCCTTTGGCTGGGGCTTTGTAACTGTCAGACACAATGTAGACATGATCAGAAGGCATTTATGTTGTTGCAAAAACAACACATAAGAATTGTTCCATGCATGTTATAAAACCTTTGGTTGTGAGTTGACCAGGTCAAGTTGTGAAGTCAAGGCTGTTCATAAGGTCTAAATCGGCAAATGTTAAACCTCAATGAGCCATGACCCATTGCCGCGCTGCTCAAGAGGAAGTCTCACTCACTTGTTTCCTGTCTGTTTCTGGCTGACGAAATAGCCTCGCTTGTACGCACAGCAGATGCCCACTGTTATACACAATAGCACCACCACCACCACCAGCACTCCCAGGATGATCCCGGCAATGTTGATGTCATCTGGGGAGAAACAACAGGAAAAACGAAGAATTTAAGTTGAGATATCTTCAACTGGCTCTTTATGAAGGAAATACCGGACTACTGGAATAACATGCTTCAACATGTAGGATTGGGCAATATACCGTATACTGGGGTATTTCGGAATACCGCCAGTATGATTTTCAATACCATTTTTAAGCCACTGCTTATAACTAACTATAAGTTAAGTATAACTATATGAAATCTACGATGTGTCAAATAAATTATATCCAGCTCAGGGCTCCAGCTATGCATTTGGTTTGTTAACTTTCTAGCTAAGTAGCTAGATGTCAAGATCAAGCTTCTTGGTTACAGCAGAGACATTCAATCCCCTCCTGGATCAAGATCCCTGTTGTCTAAATTGTTTTGTGCGTGTTTTTTTATTGTATTTATGGTGCCCCTTGTGTGCAAATTCGGTAATACCGTATACACTGGTATGGTACAGAAAGGGTATGACGGTATGAAAATCTGGATACCGCCCAACCCTAGTGTGTTGTGTAACTTGTGTACAACTTTGTCAGCTGTCAAACAGACTTACAGACTTCCATTGTCTGCGGTCCACATTCTGAGTGACCCGCGTCGTTCTTTGCTCGGCAGAAGTACTCTCCTGAGTCGTCCTTTCTGACAGCACTGAATTTCTGCAGAGGAAAAACCAACAACAGTATAACCGGTGTCCTTTTGTTCTGGTGTATGTACAGATGCTGTAAAATATATTGGCAACCTTAGCACTTTACAATGGAGTGCAATGGAGCAGAATGTTCCATTTTTTCTTTTCAAAACTGGTTGACTGGTTATTTTTACCCTTTAGGCACCTGCAACTCACCACAGTTTAGAAATTACACAGTAAATGTGAATCATTGCCTCCAACCAAATTAATTTGAATTTTGAATAACTTAGTCCAGACTATTTTTGGACTTTGTAGTGAAAAATCTCAATTTCAGTTTAGATTATACTTTTTATTCGAGATATTAGCTGATGTAAGAAGGGCTATATAAAATAAAATTGATTGAAATTGATTGATATGGGTCCTATGCCATTGTAAATCAAACAAATGCACATGTAAACATGTACAGTTTTTAAAATGTCAATGTGGTCTTCAAGTTAAAGGGGCCGGTGTAGCATGTAGTAGGGTGTGACTCCCTGGAAGTATGTCAGTGACAGCCAGGCCAACCTTTAGAGGCTAGTGTGAAGGTTGAGTGGAGGGCCCGGGGGCGAGCCATTGACTGTGTCTGGCTGAGCAGGGGAGAGAGAGTTCAGGAATGTGCCAACCAGGACAGCAAATTCCCCTCATGGCTCAATCCCCCGCACACCATCAACTGTCTCCCCAAAATATCCGCCCCTACCCCCACAGCCTCGCCCTGCCCTAGAGTCCCCTTCCCTCCCAGTCCTCACACAAAAACACACACTCACCAAGGTGCCAGTTTCGGCGTTGAGCGTGTAGGAGGAGTTGAAGAACTTGGGGCTAGTCTTGGGGTCATCGGGGATCTCCTCCTTGTTGCGGAACCACTGGTACTGAGACTTGGGGAATCCTTCGTCCTCTACGCAGCGCAGCTCCGCCGCCTTCCCTACGGGCACCGATTTGGGGACAGCACACTTTGGCACCACTGGCTTCACTGTGGACACAAGCACACATTCAGCAATGGCAACATTCAGCATCTGATTGTGTCAAAAACAGCACAGCCCATGAAACACATTCGGCTATAGTTACTAGGCCAATGAATGACCTCCGAGAATGGGTACGCGTCTTTTGCCCCGTGCCAAATCCTGCCAACCAAACACACTTTCCATCTTTAGCGCTGCGATTTAGCAGGGATGCAGTTTCAGAGGTTTCCCCATATAGCCCAGAACACGCCTTTGGGGCAGGGACGGGCCAGTCACAACGCATCCTCATACGTGTGCCAAAGAGTTGGTGTGACCTACAACACGGTTTCAGCTTACAGCATTGAAAGTATCAACCTCTAAAGCAGCTTCATTTTAGTAAAACTGAGGAAATTATTTCCTGTAAGCTGATATGGCTGTTTTTAGGGACAATGAAAACGTTCATTGTGTTTTGTATGTTATGCTTCATAGCAACTTTCGAAAGTAAGGTTTAAGACTAACAGCAAATATTTTGGTAGTGAAATGATGAATGCATTAAAGAATTGCATCGCAAATGACTTGGCAAACATACAATTTGAGCTAGGTAGTGGCAATTCTCCCTTCCCCAAACATGCAATTTCAGTCATAGCGTCAGGGTGATGCATCTTTGTGTGGGTGTATCGTCTTACATTTGTTCTGGCTTCAATAATATACCACTGTTTACTTTAGTAATACAACTAATTATGTGATTATGGTGCAAAAAGCTGGTGATGTGTTGAGTAGACGTGAGCTGAAGCGGCTCGGAGGGATGATATACCTACCTCTTACGACAAGGTTGATCAAAATCTCATCAAAGGTTTTCTGGTCAATTGGGGCGGTGACCTCGCAACGATAACTGGCTGAGTCTGATCTTGTGGCATTGGTGATCACTAATGTTGCAGGCTCTCTGATCCTTGCTCTGCCCTCCAAATCTCCTGCAGGAGAAAAAAACACGCTGATGAGCATAGAACAGAATGTCATTCCCTCATTAGTCAGAGAACTGCTGTTTGTAAAGCAGGAGTTGTTTGTGTCTGTAAGATTATCAGAATTTTGTGGGTGGGTTTTGTCCCTTTGTGTCACATTGATATTGATGTTAGAGATATTAGTGAAGATGCCATTAAGACAAAGCACTCAGTTGAGTCCGTTACCTGAGATCTTCTTCTCAAAGTAGACATAACTGGGCTCCCCATCCTTAATTTTCTTCCATTCGATTCTGGGGTCGTTTGTAGAGATGGACTCTATCAAACAGGACAATTCGATAGCTGCCAGACGAGACGAGAGGAAATTAGATGCAAGGTTTTCAAAAGGAAGAACCCAAGGATGGATGTTGTCTGGTTCTGGTTCTTTAGTGTCATGTCAAAGTCAAGCACATCGGTGTATACATTACAACATCTCTATTGACTCTTACATTCAAACTCGTTGGCCCATGGCGCATCATTCGTTGTTCTCAGAATCACTGCCAACACGTTGAAGTAGCCTGCAAAACAGGAAAGAGGAGGAAGAAACATGAGTCTCACAGCCACACAAACTTTGCCATTATACTGATGACTTCACAAACTACGTGCGATGTCCATTAGTGCCTGTTTGTCAGGCTATAGTTGGTGAGCTCACTGTTACGCCCCCATTAGGGTTGTTTCTAACCTGTCAGCTCATCCAAAATTCCAGAAACTCAATTAACATCAATCCCCTCGCTCCCAGTCTACCACCCCACCCAGACGCATTCTTCATTCTTCCCAGCGTACCATGGCCTGGATCTGTTACCTTCCATTTTTAGTCTGGCAGGGCGAACCGACGTGGACTTAAGGGGGGCGCAGTTTCTACGCACTGTGAGTAAATGTGCAGTGAGGCATGTGCCCTTCTCGGCGCAAGCTCTCCCATGCCAGTGGCTGCCTGCTCGGCCCCTCTCTCTCTGTCTCGCTCTCTCTGGGTCTGACATGAGTGCCCATGTGGCAGTAATGGGCCACGAGCACCCTGGAAACACGCCCCGCTTTGCTCTGTGACAGGGATGGGCGCTGGGAGTGGGCACTGCTGAATCATCCCGACAGGCCATTCCTCCACACATGCATACCAACCCTGTCATACAACCATGAATAGTCTCCCTGAGACTCAGATGATGCTTCGGCTCAAGTAGCTGCTGGTCAGGGTCACAGAGGCTTGGTCAGTTGGCTTGAGTGAACTCTGCTTGTCAGTATGAATGAATGTCCTAAAAGGGATAGTTCACCCAAATTACAAATGGACATATTGGTTTCCTTAACCTGTAGGGCCGGGACGATACCAGTATCGCAATATTTTTTCCATGGAAAAAATGAAAACACGAAGCAGACCTTACTCTTTGGTCCTTGAAAAACCTGCTGTATGTAAAATATTGTGTGCTATTGCTTGGAAAATAAAAACATGTGACTCTGGATGACAACATAATGTTTGTTTTCAACATTAGGGCTGTTTTTCTAAAGAAGTTAAATCTGCTTCGTGTTTTGTTTCCTTGCCACGATACTAACGAGTATTGTGATACTGGTATTATCCCGGCCCTAATAAGCAGTCTATGGACAAAGTATGCCAGCAATCCATGCTTTGGTTTAGTTTCCCTGGCACTGTTTCCAAATGATAACATTTTAGCATTTGTGGCACAAATCCCATTCAGGTCATGGTACCGATATTAGCATTTTTCACACATCATATTCAAATAATCTATAAGTGACTTTGTTGAGATTTACAATCAATTTTAGATACTTTCGGATGATTTGGACATGATGCGCCCAAAATACTAATATCGGTACCATGACTTGAATGGGATTTGTGCCACAAATGCTAAAATGTTTGGAAACAGTGCAAGGGAAACTAAACCAAAGCATGGATTGCTGTCATACCTTGTCCATAGACTGCTTACAGGGTAAGGAAACCAATGTGTCATTTGTGTGAACTATCCCTTTTTATTCCCTGCATTGTGAGCCACTCCCCACTGCCAACCCCTAACTTTACTGTTATTAGATTTATTCTCCTAGTGACGCACTTTGACTGAGGCCAGTGTCTACTTCACCTGACTGAAACCAACAACCAACTCCAACTCTGTGGGTGTTTTCATTAACTGGTTACCTCCAGGGACCTTACTGATCCAGTAACACAGCTTGGCGCCTCATTGCGTCCCAGCAAAAGAGGCCTAAGTGCCCTGGTCCATTAAAAAGACAGGAGCACGTTTAGAGCCTTTTACCGTCTGAGTTCACCGGGCCTCTGCTGACACATTGAATTAGCAAGACACCACACAGTTCTTTCACACAGTAAAACGAGTCTGCGACCTGAAGAGACAAGTCTGTCTGAAAGCATAAGGTTACAGATCCTTTGGTAGACCTTTCCCCAGGAAACTCTTCTCACACCCAGGCATTAGTATGTGTATTTCCTGTCCCCCTTACCCAGGTCCTGCTACGTCAAGCTCAGCTTGCTTTGGTCTCATACCAGTTCCCTGCTAACTATCCAATGCACGCATGGGTGTGTGAGCTGTTTGGGGTCGCCCTCTAAAGCAGACTGGGTAAGCTGCTTACCCTAAGGTCTCTGAGATCATTACTAGACCACAGCTTGTTTACCTTATGTCGTCAGTTTAATGCTATACATTGTCCCACGGGGTGAAAAAGGTGAATATTCACCCACTTACCTCAATATAAGATTAAACATTTAATGAGATGTAAAGTTCAGGAGTGGGAGTGATGGAAAGGAAGGACTATAAGTAACTCTTTAGTGTAGGCCTTTGAAGCTTTAATGTTCCCCCATTGCTAATGTTAATTGCTATGAATCTTTAATAGCAATATTTTGGGCTTTGTCTCTCGAGATGTGATCCATTTCATACAGTTCTAGTTAAACAAAGACAACACAAGTTAGGCCCTGAGAGTAAAACGTTCTACATATATATATATATATATATATATATATATATATACTACCGGTTAAAAGTTTTAGAACACCTACTCATTCAAGGGTTTTTCTTTATTTTTACTATTTTATACATTGTAGAACATCCAAACTATGAAATAACACATATGGAATCATGTAGTAACCAAAAAAGTGTTAAACAAATCAAAATATATTTTATATTTGAGATTCTTCAAATAGCCACCCTTTGCCTTGATGACAGCTTTGCACACTCTTGGCATTCTCTCAACCAGCTTAATGAGGTAGTCACCTGGAACGCATTTCAATTAACAGGTGTGCCTTGTTAAAAGTTAATTTGTGGAATTTCTTTCCTTTTTAATGCGTTTGAGCCAATCAGTTGTGTTGTGAAAAGGTAGGGGGGGTTACAGAAGATAGCCCTATTTGGTAAAAGACCAAGTCCATATTATGGCAAGAACAGCTCAAATATGCAAAGAGAAACGACAGTCCAGCATTACTTTAAGACATGAAGGTCAGTCAATACGGAAAACTTCAAGAACTTTGAAAATGTATTCAAGTGCAGTCGCAAAAACCATCAAGCACTATGATGAAACTGGCTCTCATGAGGACCGCCACAGGAATGGAAGACCCAGAGTTACAGTGAAGGAAAAAAGTATTTGATCCCCTGCTGATTTTGTACGTTTGCCCACTGACAAAGAAATGATTAGTCTATAATTTTAATGGTAGGTTTATTTGAACAGTGAGAGACAGAATAACAACTAAAAAATCCAGAAAAACGCATGTAAAAAATGTTATACATTTATTTGCATTTTAATAAGGGAAATAAGTATTTGACCCCTCTGCAAAACATGACTTAGTACTTGGTGGCAAAAAACCTTGTTGGCAATCACAGAGGTCAGACGTTTATTGTAGTTGGCCACCAGGTTTGCACACATCTCAGGAGGGATTTTGTCCCACTCCTCTTTGCAGATCATCTCCAAGTCATTAAGGTTTCTCGAACCTTCAGCTCGCTCCACAGATTTTCTATGGCATTAAGGTCTGGAGACTGGCTAGGCCACTCCAGGACCTTAATGTGCTTCTTCTTGAGCCACTCCTTTGTTGTCTTGGCCGTGTGTTTTGGGTCAGTGTCATGCTGGAATACCCATCCACGACCCATTTTCAATGCCCTGGCTGAGGGAAGGAGGTTCTCACCCAAGATTTGACGGTACATGGCCCCGTCCATCGTCCCTTTGATGCGGTGAAGTTGTCCTGTCCCCTTAGCAGAAAAACACCCCCAAAGCATAATATTTCCATCTCCATGTTTGACGGTGGGGATGGTGTTCTTGGGGTCATAGGCAGCATTCCTCCTCCTCCAAACACGGCGAGTTGAGTTGATGCCAAAGAACTCCATTTTGGTCTCATCTGACCACAACACTTTCAACCAGTTCTCCTCTGAATCATTCAGATGTTCATTGGCAAACTTCAGACGGGCATGTATATGTGCTTTCTTGAGCAGGGGGACCTTGCAGACGCTGCAGGATTTCAGTCCTTCACGGCTTAGTGTGTTACCAATTGTTTTCTTGGTGACTATGGTCCCAGCTGCCTTGAGATCATTGACAAGATCCTTCCGTGTAGTTCTGGGCTGATTCCTCACCATGATCATTGCAACTCCACGAGGTGAGATCTTGCATGGAGCCCCAGGCTTAGGGAGATTGACAGTTATTTTGTGTTTCTTCCATTTGCGAATAATCGCACCAACTGTTGTCACCTTCTCACCAAGCTGCTTGGCAATGGTCTTGTAGCCCATTCCAGCCTTGTGTAGGTCTACATCCTTGGAGAGCTCTTTGGTCTTGGCCATGGTGGAGAGTTTGGAATCTGATTGATTGATTGCGTCTGTGGACAGGTCTCTTTTATACAGGTAACAAACTGAGATTAGGAGCACTCCCTTTAAGAGTGTGCTCCTAATCTCAGCTCGTTACCTGTAAAAAAAACACCTGGGAGCCAGAAATCTTTCTGATTGAGAGGGGGTCAAATACTTATTTCCCTCATTAAAATGCAAATCAATTTATAACATTTTTGACATGTGTTTTTCTGGATTTTGTTGTTGTTATTCTGTCTCTCACTGTTCAAATAAACCTACCATTAAAATTGTAGACTGATCATTTCTTTGTCTGTGGGTAAACGTACAAAATCAGCAGGGGATCAAATACTTTTTTCCCTCACTGTACCTCTGCTGCAGAGGATAAGTTCATTAGAGTTACCAGCCTCAGAAATTGCAGCCCAAATAAATGCTTCACAGAGTTCAATTAACAGACACATCTCAACATCAACTGTTCAGAGGAGACTGTGTGAATCAGGTCTTCATGGTTGAATTGCTGCAAAGAAACCACTACTAAAGGACACCAATAAGAAGAAGAGACTTGCTTGGGTCAAGAAACACGAGCAATGGACATAATACCGGTGGAAATGTGTCCTTTGGTCTGGAGTCCAAATTGGAGATTTTTGGTTCCACCTGCCGTGTCTTTGTGAGACGCGGTGTGGGTGAACGGATGATCTCCGCATGTGTATTTCCCACCGTAAAGCATGGAGGAGGAGGTGTTATGCTGTGGGGGTGCTTTGCTGGTTAAGGCACACTTAACCAGCATGGCTACCACAGCATTCTGCAGCGATACATCATCCCATCTGGTTTGGGCTTAGTGGGACTATCATTTGTTTTTCAACAGGACAATGACCCAACACACCTCCAGGCTGTGTAAGGGCTATTTTACCAAGAAGGAGAGTGATGGAGTGCTGCATCAGATGACCTGTCCTCCACAATCCCCCGACCTCAACCAAATTGAAATGGTTTGGGATGAGTCGGACCGCAGAGTGAAGGAAAAGCAGCCAACATGTGGGAACTCCTTCAAGACTGTTGGAAAAGCATTCCAGGTGAGGCTGGTTGAGAGAATGCCAAGAGTGTGCAAATCTGTCATCAAGGCAAAGGGTGGCTATTTGAAGAATCTCAAATATAAAATATATTTTGATTTGTTTAACACTTTTTTGGTTACTACATGATTTCATATGTGTTGTTTCATAGTTTTGATGTCATCACTATTATTCTACAATGTAGAAAATAGTACAAATAAAGAAAAACCCTTGAATGAGTAGGTGTTCTAAAACTTTTAACCGGTAGTATATATACAGTGGGGAGAACAAGTATTTGATACACTGCCGATTTTGCAGGTTTTCCTACTTACAAAGCATGTAGAAGTCTGTAATTTTTATCATAGGTACACTTCAACTGTGAGAGACGGAATCTAAAACAAAAATCCAGAAAATCACATTGTTAATGCATTAATGCATTAATTTGCATTTTATTGCATGACATAAGTATTTGATACATCAGAAAAGCAGAACTTAATATTTGGTACAGAAACCTTTGTTTGCAATTACAGAGATCATACGTTTCCTGTAAGTCTTGACCAGGTTTGCACACACTGCAGCAGGGATTTTGGCCCACTCCTCCATACAGACCTTCAGGTTTCGGGGCTGTCGCTGGGCAATACGGACTTTCAGCTCCCTCCAAAGATTTTCTATTGGGTTCAGGTCTGGAGACTGGCTAGGCCACTCCAGGACCTTGAGATGCTTCTTACGGAGTCACTCCTTAGTTGCCCTGGCTGTGTGTTTCGGGTCGTTGTCATGCTGGAAGACCCAGCCACGACCCATCTTCAATGCTCTTACTGAGGGAAGGAGGTTGTTGGCCAAGATCTCGCGATACATGGCCCCATCCATCCTCCCCTCAATACAGTGCAGTCGTCCTGTCCCCTTTGCAGAAAAGCATCCCTAAAGAATGATGTTTCCACCTCCATGCTTCTCGGTTGGGATGGTGTTCTTGGGGTTGTACTCATCCTTCTTCTTCCTCCAAACACGGCGAGTGGAGTTTAGACCAAAAAGCTCTATTTTTGTCTCATCAGACCACATGACCTTCTCCCATTCCTCCACTGGATCATCCAGATGGTCATTGGCAAACTTCAGACGGGCCTGGACATGCGCTGGCTTGAGCAGGGGGACCTTGCGTGCGCTGCAGGATTTTAATCCATGACGGCGTAGTGTGTTACTAATGGTTTTCTTTGAGACTGTGGTCCCAGCTCTCTTCAGGTCATTGACCAGGTCCTGCCGTGTAGTTCTGTGGTCCTCTGTAGCTCAGCTGGTAGAGCACGGCGCTTGTAATGCCAAGGTAGTGGGTTCGATCCCCGGGACCACCCATACACAAAAAAATGTATGCACGCATGACTGTAAGTCGCTTTGGATAAAAGCGTCTGCTAAATGGCATATTATATTATATTATATTCTGGGCTGATCCCTCACCTTCCTCATGATCATTGATGCCCCACGAGGTGAGATCTTGCATGGAGCCCCAGACCGAGGGTGATTGACCGTCATCTTGAACTTCTTTAATTTTCTAATAATTGCGCCAACAGTTGTTGCCTTCTCACCAAGCTGCTTGCCTATTGTTCTGTAGCCCATCCCAGACTTGTGCAGGTCTACAATTTTATCCCTGATGTCCTTACATAGCTCTCTGGTCTTGGCCATTGTGGAGAGGTTGGAGTCTGTTTGATTGAGTGTGTGGACAGGTGTCTTTTATACAGGTAACGAGTTCAAACAGGTGCACTTAATACAGGTAATGAGTGGAGAACAGGAGGGCTTCTTAAAGAAAAACTAACAGGTCTGTGAGAGCCGGAATTCTTACTGGTTGGTAGGTGATCAAATACTTATGTCATGCAATAAAATGCAAATTAATTACTTAAAAATCATACAATGTGATTTTTTGGATTTTTGTTTTAGATTCCGTCTCTCACAGTTGAAGTGTACCTATGATAAAAATTAAAGACCTCTACATGCTTTGTAAGTAGGAAAACCTGCAAAATCGGCAGTGTATCAAATACTTGTTCTCCCCACTGTATATTTTTTAAAGCATTAGAAGTGACATGGCATAAAACCAGTATAAAACAGTATTTTCTTAATAATGCAACACTGCTTCACTGATTAAAAGTCAGAAAAATACTCATTTTTGGAACCAGCATTGCACAATTAGCTGTCAAATTAGCTACTGTACTGTATTTCTATACTGAAACATCAAATAGTTTTGTCAAAGCCTGCAGGTTATTCACATATTCCTCTATCCCACAATATCGAGGGACAAGTGGAAAGTGTTCAGGCGGAAATAATAGAATAGCTCCACGTAGAAAAAACTTTTTCGCTTGTTTGGTAACTTGCTAATGTCTCTGACAAGCCCTTGCAGCCATGGTTATGTGACAAAATGTATTTTTGAAATGTCAACTCCTTCTACTTGATTGGAATAGTCACAGAGGGAGAGATTCTCAACTGCCAAAATCAATTCTATAGTAGAATTGGTGCAGAATACAGGTGAATATCAATCACCACTTTCCTCATATATTTCTAGCTATATGCAATCTTATCTGCACAACTGCACACATTTCTTCCCCCCTCAAAGTTCAATTATGCATGTATATAGGAGTGTATGTTAATGAGGGAATTATATAGGCCAAGCATCTCATGGTACAGCATGATAAAATAAAATAAAAACCTATTGATGATTGTGTGCACATTAAAACAATAAAGCCACATAAGCTTACCTAAATATATCACTTAGCACAATAGTATTTTGTCTTTGATTTCACCAAACAGCTTTCTTTTTGTTTTGACTAGCTTAGGCTAGCTCCTGTTCCATCTTCCTTGTTAACTCACAGTATTAGGTGCAGATTTGGTACTTAAGTGAGCTTGACACTCCGATAAAAGGTTGTGAGGTCTGCCCTAGAAGCAGCTGTCCAGGAAAAAGTGTGCAAAAACCCCAGTCAAAATGAATAACATTAAAGTCCCATCTACATCCAGACCATAATATTAAAGTCACAACTCTCTTGGCGAGTGCAGAAAACAGCTTTTTAAACAACACACTAAATAATACTGTGAAAATATACTGTCCTGACAAGTCCCAATGTTTGGTAATTTACACACACAGTCTTGTCTGCAAGCAGGAAGGCTGAATTCTTAATCATTTCCCAGGGTTGGCAGGCGAGGCTAGGTGAACAAAACGAGATGGAGCGGATCCAGCAGGCCGGGCCCTTGGTTGAACATACATCCTCTTAACAATTACATCCTCCTGAGCGTTTGCACGGCAACAGATGGAGCTTTCCTGATGGGGGCATTAGCAGTGAGGCGGCAGTGGCCAGTAAAACGTTTGAGGACTAAGCGGCAATAAGGAAGTGATGACTGTGCACTGTGGGACAGGTGTCTCCTGTCTCTCTTCCCTTCCCCTGTCTGCCTCATCCTGACCTATGACCCCTCTGTCATCCTGTAT